>NC_066870.1:28266677-28566677 GCF_022985175.1 Labeo rohita
AGTTGTTTTGAAACTGTAGATGATACTCATGCTTTTATTTTCCCCCTTGACATGTGCATTTGTGCACTGGGTTTCATGTAATGTCTGTTCCAGTGGTTAGGATTTCTCATGCCATCAGCCAAAACGTGCTTGTGATGTCAGCTTTGTAAGACATCCCGTTTCCCCTTTGTCCACCTTTCACATCTATCATTCCTATATTTCGCTACTCCGTTTTACCATGTGTGTTATAGAACAGGAACATAAAAGAAACTTTTAAAAAGATTAACCCTGTAAAATCATGTAAGACTATTCTTTTGTATATGTTTCTCTCCTTTTGTTTTTTTAACTTCTTTGATGGTCACTGCAGCACTTTCTGTACATTCTGTAATTTCTTTTATTAATGAAACATATGGAGAATAAAAAATGTCAACTTTGTGTTTCTGTATTTCAAAGCAATAATTTTAATATAACAAAGAGATAAAATAACATGAATTATGAATGGACAAACATTAAGGTTTTAACCTCAAAAGAGCACATCCTATAATGCGTTTATTTTACTCTTAAGTGAATCAGGATTTAAAAAAGTCAATTAAACACCTGCAGATGAGACTTGAGAAGTATATTGAACTTCATGAATTTAATAGGACCTTCAAAGAGAAAAAAGTAATTGGCCAGTAAACGTAGTGTGGTCATTTTCATTATCAAAAACCCCTGTATTTTTCACGAGGTGCATATAGACATGATCTCCTTCCGCTAGAGTCAAAGAGATTGAATTAGATGCTGTTTCATGGTGGTCACCTTGAGGATGATTGTAAACAGTTATCATCTGTTTTCCATTTTTAAAGAGTCCTAGACCCATAGGTTTAGATGAGTGGTTATGTCCAGAGAAAGTGAAGAAATAGACGCCATTAACAGGTGCTGTGAAGATACCTGTAACATACACAACAAATAAAGTACACATTTTAATACTGATATAATGTTCATTTTGACAAAAATTTTGTTTGATATGAAACATTAATACAGATTCCTTATAAGAACACACACCAGTAGCACTGTTGTAAGCTCTTCCTTCATTCACAAAGACTTCTTTGTAAACCAGAGTTATATCAGTGGTGAAAGGTCCGACGTTACCCCACGGCTCCAAGTGAGACAGCAAATGCCACTTTATATTCTGTGTGAATCAGAGATCATATTTTGTTAAAAAAGTAATAATGTGCACTACTGTAAAATATTACAATTAGCTACACATCTTATTATATTTCAACCCTTTTCATTGGTTATATAGTAGTTTATAAAGTCTGTTTAAAGATGTTTAAATTTTTAAAAATGATCATGTGCACTACTGTATAATATTACAATTACACATATCATCTCACTTTATTTCATATCTTTCCATTGATTATAGAGTTTATAGAGTTTGTTTAAAGATGTTTATGCTGACTGCCAACTAGTAAATGATATACTGAATTATAAAAGTTTTGAAATTACTTAATTACTGAAATGATTTACTCTGCCACTGAGGAAGTATAATGGTGGTAAATACAAAAACACAAACAGATATGTAACAAACGTCTTCCTTTTTTGTCCATATAATTTTTAAGTGCTTTTGTTTGTGTGTGTGTGTGTGTGTGTGTGTGAATTGAGAACAGACAGAAGGTTACCTTTTCCCTTGAGCTGCCCCAGCTTTTCCTCTGTGACCTGCAGTGTGTTCTTCAGAGTACACACAGTGGATCTCAGCTCTACCAGCTCAGAGTGGATCCATGCGAAAATGTGCTGAAAGTCACCAGAGGCCAAAAGAGCACTGCTTTCCTCTACAGTCAAATGCTCTGTCTTCTTAGACTGCACTTCTTTCTTTTTCTGCTGGACCTCAGACAAAGTGGCAGAGGTGAACAGGAGAAGCAGCAATGGAAACAGAATGATGCAGGACATCTTCACCTTAAGGTTTTGCAGTCACACTTGAACACTTTCCTACGCTTAATTGTTCTATTGCCAGAGGGTACTAGCACAATACAAGCACTACAGAAGCTATTTAAAGGTTTTGGTTCCAGAAATTCCTGTTTTAATTGATATCATAGCAGGATGTATGCATGGCACATATCCATGCCATATATACTTTGCCATGTATTAATTCCATGTATCCATGGCACGTATCCATGAATTCATGCCACGTATCCATGCCACATACTGTATGCATGACACTTCAAATTTTACTTGTCAGCTCAATGTAAAGGCAGGCATGTATCAATTAATGGAAGAAGCCGAAATGATTTCTCATAACAGCATTTTTTACTAGTAATAATTAAATTATTAAGCTATAAATTCTATAAATGCTAACAATGGTAATTAGAGAGCTCTCTAATGCAATTCTTACTAGTAACAATTACAATTAGTGAGCTCTGCTGTTGCATTTTTAGTAAGAATTGAATCAGAGAGCTCTAAAATTCAATCCTTATGACTAACAATACCAGTTAGAGAGCTCTCCAATTTAGTTCTTACTTGTAAAAAATGCAGTTAAAACATTATAGCACCATTAAATTTGAACATTTCTTCTCTTTAACTCCAGTTGTCGTGATAAGTTTTGGGTTTTGAACTTTTGAACTTTTAAAAATGAAAGTTGAGTTAACTCAAATTTTATGAACTGAAGTGTAAAGGTGTCCTATTATGCTTTTTCACTTTTTAAATTTTAGTCAGTGAGTGGTGTGTATGTTTGGGCATAAAAAAGATCTACAAAATTACAAATCTCAAAGTCCACTCAAAAGAAAGATGTTTCATTTTTAAAAAATCCCTTATTAAGAACTACAACAAATGGCTCCTTTGGACTACAGGAAGTTACCGTTTCTCCTGAGTTGCTTCAGCTTTTCCTCAGTGACCTGCAGTCTGTTCTTCAGAGAACTTACAGTGAATCTCAGCTCTGCCAGCTCAGAGTTGATTCCTGTGAGAAACTGTGGCTGAAACTGACCAGAAGCCAAAAGAGCACCTCTTTCCTCTACATTTAAATGCTTAGTCCCCTCAGCCTGCACTTCGTTCTCTTGCTGTGGTTCCTCAGACATACAGGCAGAGCTAAACAGAAAAAGCAGCAGCGGTTATAGAATGGTGCAGCACATCTTTACTTTAAGGTTTTGCAGTCACACCACTTTAAAACTTTCTTACACTGTTCCTAAGATGGCTACTTCCTCTAACGATTACCAGAGGATACAAGCACTACACTGCAACTGTTACTGGTCCCCTACAGCCCTGCACAAGGCACTTGCATGTGTTTCACTTCCAGAAATTCCTGCAGCTCCTGATACATCCCTGCTGGATTTATGTTTAACTTGTGCTGTAGATTTTATGAGGAAATAAACAAAACATTTATTGCAGGTAAACACGTGTCAAACGTGGTCCATCTATTAGAAAAACATAGTTTATATTTATAGGAAATATGTATATAAACTATGTTCCCCTTCAGGAACTCGAGCTGCGTCTACAAAGGCTTTGGGGAACGGCCTCAGCGTAAGCGTGCTCTGAATCACATGTGTAATCAGTCCAATAGAGAGGCGAGACGTCATAGGCGGGTGACGTCACGGACCAGGAAGCTTTAAAGCACGTGCGCCGGAACCGGCATTCAGCTTCATTCATTCAGCGAAGCGCTCTGTGTGTGTGTGTGTGTGTGTGTGTGTGTGCACCTGGTGTTTATCACGTTATGGGGACCAAATGTCCCCACAAGGATAGTAATACCAGTAAATTTTGACCTTGTGGGGACATTTGTGAGGTCCCCATGAGGAAACAAGCTTATAAATCATGCAGAATGAGTTTTTTTGAGAAAGTAAAAGTGTGCACAGTCTCCTGTGAGGGCTAGGTTTAGGTGTAGGGTAGGTGTAGGGCGATAGAAAATACACTTTGTACAGTATAAAAACCATTACGCCTATGATATGTCCCCATAAAACATGTAAACACAACATATGTGTGTGTGTGTGTGTGTGTGTGTGTGTGTGTGTGTGTGTGTCACTCTGTTTTTTGTGCTAGTTTGCACAGCTTTTATTTGAGAGTGTCACTATGTCCTACAAGCATTCTTACAATTATAAGCAGCGACATTTTAGACTGTGTGTCCCTCTCTGCCCGCGCCATTTTGGGTGGGGATACACACAGTCTATTTGTTGTCTGTTTGGGAGCGAAGCATGTGAGTCAGTTGTCGAGGGAGCTGACTGCCTGCGTTTGCATTCCCCGCGGCTCAGCTCCCGTTTTTGCCGAGGCAGGGCGGCGGCTGTGATCGTGGGGATCGCACATAGATCTGCAGACGGGCTAGAGACGGGTCCGCCCTCTCTCTGCCTATCTCTCTAGATCTAGCGCTCTCTCTCTGGGTCGGAAGCCCGCGCTGCGGTCCTTCCCCCTCTGAGTGAGAGCTCGCGGCGAAGCGGGCTGCGTCAGGTCTCGAGGGAGCTGTCTGCCCACATTTTCGCGGGCAGACGTGGGATTCACGCGATTTATGTGTGGTTTGTTCGGGAGCTGGGCATGCACAGTCCGCCCTTGAGGGGGCAGGCTGTGTCCATTCATAATGTGTTCTTTCTTATGTCAAAAAAGAAATAAAAGAAACAAAGAACAAATGTGCATCTTGAATGTTTAGCTCTTCTCCCATTGTCATTTAATTCTGAGGAAGTAAATTTATTTACTGCACTCTCACCCCGTACTTTCGCTAAGTGTGTGGATGTTGCTGTGGCTCATCTGTAACTCTAGGGCATCTGCATACTGAACCTTATTGACATTTTGTCGGTATTAGCTCATTCTGAGCAGTGGCGGCTCGGCATCGAGATGTCGTCCTCGCCCATATGAAGAACTGGGGTTGTGACTGAATGCCAAGAAAAGTGTGCTTTCTCCATTACAGAGAACCACTTATCTAGGCGTGGTGTGGTATCGACCACGATGCAGGCATGTCTTTCTCCTGCTCGGATCGAGTCATCCTTGTGGTAGTCAAGAGAGTGGAAGTAGGCCGGTCACTCACTGTGAAGTAGTTTCAACAACTGCTGGGTCTGATGGCAGCTGCATCCAACGTGATACCTTTTGGTCTGCTGTACATGAGACCCCTACAGTGGTGGCTCAAGACCAAGGGGTTCTCCCTGAGAGGAAACCTGCTTTGCATGATCAAGGTCACGCATGTGCCTTGGACATGTAGAGGAGACCTTGGTTCTTGTCTCAGGGCCCGGTGTTGGGAGCTCCTTGTCACCGCGTAATGCTAGCGACGGACGTGTCCCTCACCGGTTGGGGAGTGGTCATGAATGGCCACCCCGCCCACGGTCTGTGGAGAGGTCACCATCCAGCTTGGCACACCAGCTGCCTGGAGATGCTGGCCATGTTTCAGGTACTGAAACACTTTCACCCGGACGTATGAGGCATCACGTATAAGGAGTATCCTAACTCCTATGGTCCAGGACTTCTGAGGGCAGGCCCTTCTGGGGCAGAGTGGGGTCCACCGCGTTCCACGGTACCCGTCTCTCCTCAGTGCCTTCGGGAGATCAGCCTGCCAACCCTGCCAGTGCTCCAGGGCGCAGCGGTCTCCAGCGAGCCCACACCTCAGTCTCTTCCGCCCGGCAACGTAGCAGAGCTGGGGAGCTCACCACCCCTGCGGGGTCTCTAGAACAATTAGTTCGGTCAGTTCCTGCCGGCGTGCCGTTACAGGGCACCGAGCTAGCAGTTCACACAAATCCAGAGGCTGGTCTCGAGAGACTGGTTCCCCTAGTAGATTATTGGCAGCATGGAAGCTACTGCCAAATGTATCTGCATGGGTCCTGCGCACTGTAGAGCGAGGTTATCGCATTCAATTCGGCGCTCCGCCGCCACCTTTCAACGGGGTCTTCCCCACTGTGGTGAACCCCGAGCAGGGTCTGGTAATGGAACAAGAAGTAGAAACTCTCTTGAGGAAGCAGGCCATCGAGGTGGTCCCTCCTCACGACAGGGAGTCCAGGTTCTATAGCCGGTACTTCACTGTTCTGAAGAAGGATGGGGGTCTGCGTCCCATTTTAGATCTAAGACAGCTGAATCGCTCAGTCATGAGACTGAAGTTCAAAATGTTGACTATTTATCAAGTAGTGTCACAGATCAGGTCCGAGGACTGGTTTGTGACAATAGATCTAAAAGACGCCTACTTCCACGTCTCCATCCTTCCTCAACATAGGAAGTTCCTGAGGTTTGCTTTCAGGGGTGAAGCATACCAGTATCGGGTTCTTCCGTTCGGCCTAGCACTCTCCCCCGGCACTTTCAGGAAGTGTGTGGATGCTGCTCTGGCTCCGCTGCGACTCCGGGGCATCCACATACTAAATTACATCGACGATTGGTTGATTCTGGCTCAATCGGAGCACATAGTGGTTCAACATCGAGATGTTGTTCTCGCTCATATGAAAGAGCTGGGGTTGAGACTGAACGCCAAGAAGAGTGTGCTGTCTCCATTACAGAGAACCACTTCTCTAGGCATGGTGTGGGATTCGACCACGATGCAGGCACGTTTGTCACCTGCTCGGATCGAGTCAATCCTCACTGCAGTCACGAGAGTGAAAGAAGGCCGGTCACTCACTGTAAAGCAGTTCCAGCGACTGCTGGGTCTGATGGCAGCTGCGTCCAATGTGATACCTTTTGGCCTGCTGTACATGAGACCTCCTCTCACTGAGAGCAGTTCATGTTCCTGGGCATCTCAATATGGGAGCAGACATCCTGTCGAGGCAGGGGCCGAGGCCCGGGGAATGGGCTCCCCTGGCACTGGATGCCATGGTACAGACGTGGCCGAGGCATTGTCTGTACGCCTTTCCCCCGATCGCTCTGTTCCCGGGAGTTCTGGAGAGAGTGTGCCGGGACGGGGTCCATCTTCTTTTAGTAGCCCCATACTGGCTGGCCCGAGCATGGTTCTCGGACCTGATTTCCCTTCTCGACGGCTCTCCATGGGAGATTCCCGTCAGGAGGAATCTCCTCTCTCAGGCAGGAGGCACCATCCTCCACCATCGCCCAAAGTTGTGGAAGTTATGGATGTGGCCCCTGAGGGGGCACACCTCGTAGCTTCCGGTCTCTCAACCGAGGTTGTTCAGACCATCCTCCAATCCAGAGCTCCCTCTACGAGGAAACTGTATGCCCTGAAGTGGAAGCTTTTCACTTCATGGTGCGGACACCGCCAGCAGGACCCAGTTAACTGCCCAGTCGGTACAGTGCTGGAGTATCTGCAGGATCGGTTCTCCGCAGGGTTAGCCCACTCCACCTTGAGGGTCTACGTGGAGGCTATTTCGGCCTACCACGCCCCACTTGGTGGCATGTCAGTGGGCAAGGACCCCCTTGTAGTATCTTTCCTCTGCTGTGCGCTGAGGCTGAGGCCTCCAGTACGACCTCGCCGTGGTGCTTGAGGCTCTTTGTAGGCCTCCTTTTGAACCTATCGAAGAGTCTTTGGATCATCTTCTCTCTGCCAAGACAGCACTTCTTTTAGCACTGACGTCTCTTAAGAGAGTAGGGGATCTTCAGGCCCTCTCTGTGGCCCCTTCCCATTTAGAGTTTGCCCCTGGCATGGCCAAGGCTTTTCTTTACCCCAGTGCGGGGTATGTTCCGTACCACGGCCCGTTGTACTCCAGGCCTTTTGTCCTACTCCCTTTCGGGATCCGGATCAGCAGAAGCTAGCATACCCTTAGTCGCTGGATTGTGGATGCTATCACTCAGGCTTATGAGTTCTCGGACCTTCCCTCTCCCTTGGGGGTTAAGGCCCATTCTACTTGAGGCATCTCCGCCTCCAAAGCTTTCATGTCTGGTGTCCCTATGCAGGACATCTGTGATGCAGCGGGATGGTCCACGCCCCTTATCTTTGTCAGGTTCTATGACTTAGACCTGTGAGTCGCTCCTGGCTCTTCTGTCCTTCGACCTAGCACACACTAGGCAGGGATTTGGAACTATGGGGGCGTGGGCATATCGTTCCCCAAAGCGTTTGTAGACGCAGCTCGAGTTCCTGAAGGGGAACGTCTCGGGTTACGACTGTAACCCCTGTTCCCCGAAGGGAACGTGACGCTGCGTCTTGTGCCATACTTCCTGCATCCCTGCGAGCGTTCGCTTCTTCCTCCACATGTGATTCAGAGCACGCTTACGCTGAGGGCGTTCCCCAAAGCGTTTGTAGACGCAGCGTCTTATTCCCTTCGGGGAACCGGGGTTACAGTCGTAACCTGAGACGTTTTGCTGATGGATCAACTAACCAGTTCATCTATATTACTTACAGAAAAGATATGTGCAATATACTAATGCCTTTTATCAAGGGAATGGGAATGCGGTTGCCGATGTACATATTAGTGATGGGAAGTTCGGATCATTTTACCGACTCGGTCCTTTGAGTCTCGTTCAGCAAAATGAACAAATCTTTTTTCGAGTCATTTCGTTCATTTTGTTCATTTTAGCAAAATATAATTAAAATGTTACGTTTTACTTCCCTAACACATCTACTGCTTACACAAACGTTGATCACACTGCAAACAAGACAAAACTATAATGCTATAAGAAACAGAAAATATTAATTCATTGTTTACCTGGGTCTTTAGTCTATGATTCGCTCACCTCACCTCTTATCTGACAAGTTTTCAGGTTTGAGTCGTTCGTTCATCACCTGACAGCCCAATTAGCTAACCAACGCAGTCTGAGCCGGAAAGAGAATTGATTAGTTCATCTTTTGAGTCTTCGGGTTTGAGTCGTTCGTTCATCACGTGACAGCCCCGTAATGTTAACCTATGCAGTCTGAGCCGGAAAGAGAATTGATTAGTTCATCTCTCGAGTCCTCGGGTTTGAGTCGTTCATTCATCACGTGACATCCCCGTAATGTTAACCTATGCAGCCTGAGCTGGAAAGAGAATTGATTAGTTCATCTCTCGAGTCTTCGGGTTTGAGTCGTTCGTTCATCACGTGACATCCCTGTAATGTTAACCTATGCAGCCTGAGCCGGAAAGAGAATTGATTAGTTCATCTCTCGAGTCCTCGGGTTTGAGTCGTTCGTTCATCACGTGACAGCCCCGTAATGTTAACCTATGCAGCCTGAGCCGGAAAGAGAATTGATTAGTTCATCTCTTGAGTCTTCGGGTTTGAGTCGTTCGTTCATCACGTGACAGCCCCATAAGGTGAATGAACGACTCTAAAACAGTTGAACTAATTCCTGTACAGAACCTAATAGGATGTTGCGCATGCGCGACTGAACGAATCACTCCCCGAGATGACTCGTTCGTCCCGAGTCACATTAAAGATTCGTTCAAAATGAACGAATCGTTCAAGAACGACCCATCACTAGTAGCTCAGCTTGCTGCTCAGGTTGAAGATTTAATATTCAGACAGCAGTCTACACTGTAAAACCAAACAGTGAAATGAATTAAATGAAAGGAGTTAATTTCATTCAAATAATAATGAAAGTGCATTATTGTTGAGTTTTTTGAGTTAAAGTTTATCATTGAGTTTAATTCCCAGCATGCTTTGCATCAGACAACAAGGAAAATAAATATTTAAATATGTTATTTTGTGTGTTTTTGCACAAGATTAACATAGGGAGACATAAGTTAGTACTTAAATGTATTATGTTGGATTTACATAGGTTTCTGTTATGTTGGTTTTGTGGTGTTACAGTTGTGGTGAATAGAGCCTGTGGTTAGGTTGAGGATGGACAACAAAACTTAAAGATGTTATATACTGCCTGTTGTTTGATTATTTACATGAAAGTGGATGTTCAGAGTCACATTAGCATATGCAAGTGTTATCTAGCACCTATACAGATCTGATTGAATGCACCTTTTATGGAAGCAAGTTGTATATATTATCATTATGATGAGTGTGGTGGGACCATGGAAGTAAGTTTGAAGTGTATGATGGACGTATATGTGTCGAGAGCATTCACCCAGTATCATTATCTCATTTTTGACCGAGATGGCTTTTAGTGGGTTTTGCATCTGAACTCTTCATATAAATAACTATATATATATGTATATATATATATCTATATATATATATATATCATATTCTATTAATAAACGTCATTTTAATTTTCATATTTTAATTATAATTAATAATTAATTAATTGCTTTTATGTTTGTTCACATTTTTATTTTTAATTATGACTGTACAGGACTATATAGGCTTGCATTTATTTTGAAGAGAACAGATGAACAGATGAGACTGTGTAACTTTTCATGTTCAACACCACACACCGCAGTTACAGCGATTTTAATATATTCTCATTTTTATGAACCAATATTGATTCTTAAATTCCAATAGATCTTTATGCTCTTTTCAGTTGATGAATGAACAGTACATAGTGCGCCTCCCATCCAATAAATTGCAATAGGCTAGGCTTTGTGTTACTTTTGATATGAAACAAAGTCTCAGATTTCAAATTCTGTCCATTTCATTAGGAAATTCAAGCAATAAATACCATTTTGCCGCTCTTTAATGTGGCGTGATAGATCATTGTAGCTTCTGGGTACTCACCTGCGCAAAGATTCGTGACAGTTTCATTTTTGTTCTGGATCCAGTGCTCTGCTGCTACACTGGAGTACAAACTCGCCACCAACTAGACAGGGGTGGGAATTACAGTTACAAGTTACAATAGATCACCCTCAGTGTAATCTGTCATGTGATGGACGGCCTTTATCACTGATAAATAAAAATGTGGTCAATGATTGACAATTTTTGGTTAACGCGACCTCTGATATATATATTTTTACATTCAGCCTGTGTTCTCTTCCTGCTGGACCTTAGCAATACAGTTACAGCTGAACAAAATAAGCAGCAGGGGATACAGAATGGTATCTAGTCCTGAATCTGAGGATGAAGAGGAAGAGACTACAGAAGCCAGAATTTATTGCCTAAAAATCTGTCACACATCAGCCTGGGCTGCATTCAGCCCAGACAAAACATTGCAAAATGTTTTTTAAACAGAAACGACGGTGCATTGGTTGAACATCCTGTTCTGATGGCGCAAAAGTTTATTCAATTATGGCAGCTGAGAAGGCCATTCTTTGTGTTCTTTTTGAAGAATTTTCAGACCCTGATGAAATTAGTAGAAATACGTGTTTAATACTGCAAAATATGCTTGATGTTAGTCACTGCCCATCATCATGATGTTGATATGCTATATTGTTAGTAATAAAACTCTTACAACAAACATGTCTTCTAATATCTTCAATTGTTATGTATACTGAGCTGCAGAGGACACATTTGTAAAGGACTTTACTTGGACCCATGTGCGAGCTGTCTCTTTAATACCGTGTGGTTTATATACATGTTGCTGCTGACTGGGCTGACATTTTTGACACACCCACCAAACAAGAGAAAACGTATCTCAAACCTCGTTGCACACCGTTTCCAGAAAACATGTCGTTCAACCCGGAAATCGTAGCAAAATGTTGTGCATCGGTTTGAGCTTGAATGAGCCCCAGATTTGGACTCGTTCTAACTCCCACAAAAAGCATCCTATAACGCCATCTGCTGGTCAATATTGGGAGTCACACCTCTCAGTTCAAACGCTGCAGAGCCTGTATGTACTTCAGCGGTATAAGCTGCATTACAGATTTTTATATGCATGTAGATTTTTATCTGTCTGTCTTCTGTAAATAGAGAACTGTAGAGTAGTTGAACGGTGACTCAGATTCCCCACATCCTCATGCATCCCTCACACAGCCTGTTCGTGTCCACACTTTTTGCTGAAGAGAAAGGTTCCTCCTCCTCTCTCTGGCTGTTTTGTTTAACTTCTTTGATTGTTACTGCAACATTTTCTGTACATTGACCATTATTTCCATTATTCAGTTTCTCCTGAGCTGGTGCTCAGTGACTTCCTCATAGACTTAACAGTGGATCTCAGCTCTGCTAGCTCAGTGTAGAGCCCTGTCAGAACATGTTGTTGAAACTCACGAGAAGTCAAACCAGCACAGCTATCCTCTACCTTAAAATGCTCAGTCCCCTCAGACATTCTCCTCAAGTGGGGCCTCGGACAACCTGGCAGAGCTGAACAGGAGAAACAGCAGGGGACACAGAATGGTGCAGGACAGACATCTTTATATTTTTTTGCAGTCAACATAGCTTGAAAACTTTCCTAGGCTTTTCCTAACTATTAGATTAACATAGGTTATATATATATATATATATATATATATATATAGGTTATATTCATAGGGAATGATCATATAAACTATATGACTTACAGAAAAGATATATGCAATATGCTGTATGCCTTTTATTAAACAAAAAGAGATTAAAATAAATCAATCTAGTTATTGGGCAAAATGCACATGCAGAAAACAAAAGATCAAAAACCAGAATGACGTACAGTAGTACAAACATACTATACAGAATAAACTGTCAGTGACATAATTTGTTAATTTTATATTGCCAAACTGTATTAGAGGTTTTCGCTTCTGACGGAGCTCTTTAAATAAATAGGCTAGTCCCACCTACCAGCTGGAGTGCCCTATGATCTCCACCAGAGGGGACTCTTCCCTTGGATTTTCAGAACTTGTGTGATTTTCCTGGGCGAGTCGGAGGAAACTGTGGCATTAAAGCCTAGGTTAATCATGTGAAAAATTCTGGTAAGTTACTCAGGCAAGTAATTAACATTCAACGTACACAACAGACTTCTCTATGACATAACCATTCCAAAAAGAAATAATCAATTAAAACAAAATCAGCTGGACATTTACACATATGATGTGAAATTAATTTAACCCCCAAACATCCTTTGAGACAAATTTGGAGATGGTTCCCCTTCAGAACAACTCCAACTCTTCCCACCTTTCATATCCCTAAACCAAAGCAAATTCAGGCAATTATTTTTATTTATTTATTTTTTTAAATAGTTTCCTTGATCTGAGTGGTATAAGACTTGGCTACTTTTCTAAGTTTGCCACCTGAACACAAACAACAATTGACTCGATTCAACAATATTAAGTGGTTAAAAAAAAAGAAAAAAAAAATCCTTAATTTGCCCCTGTCAGATCAAAGGCTTACTGCAAGATTTGTTGATTATTCCAAAAAAAAAATGTCTAGAACATGTTACTTAGGTTTATTGTTTATTCCTGTTTAGCTATTTTGAGTTAATGAAATTAGATTTTTTTTTAAATGTTAGAAATCAATGCTTACTCTGTTACTCTGTCTCCTACTTTTTCTTTCTTTATAGCATGGTCAGATTTGTCTGTAAACACATTAAAACAAAAACAAACAAAAAAAAAAATAATAATAATAATTTAAAAAAACAATACATTGGGCTGGGGACATTTGGCTGATTTGACATGGAATGACCCTACTGCATGACATTTGGTATTGCACAAACAAACAATACCACATTTCAATTTCAGTGTGCAGTTGAGATAATACATTTATTTAGACTTGTAAAATGGTAATTGTTTTTCACAAACATGAGACAGTTCAACGGTTGCCCGCTGGCCAACTAAATTCCGACCTCTCCTCCTTGTCTTAGCTAGGTTAAAGCCTGCCTCATCCAAAAATAAGAATTTGTGATGGTTTTCATCAGCATCAAGCTCCATCACCCTCTAAAATACAAAAACAATTACTAATTACAATGACATAGAATGTTTGGAGATTTTTTTCTCCCCCTAAAACAGGCAAATTGATCATACCTGAACATACTCAGACCTCAGTTGCTTCACTCGATCTGTATTTCTTTAAAAAGGCACACGATATAGTTGTTTTAAAAAAACCTGATGTCTTTTCAGCACCCGTGCAATAGTGGGCAGACTTATGGCATTCACATTGCTGAATAAGTCATCATTGTCCAAGATGTGCTGCTGAATTTCTCTAAGGCGAATATCATTTCTGACCCGAGCCATATTGACCACAGCCTGCTCTTGTTGGTCAGTCAGAATTTTGCTTCTGCCTCCCCTATTTGGCCTAATCTCTATTCTGCAGGGAGAAAGTCATAGTAAGAACAAATTTACAAAAAAAAAAAAATCACAGTGCCATGCTGTATACACTAATTCACTGCAACAGTTTGAAGTATCTTAAATTTGAGTAGATTCTGAAGACCGGTTTTCATTGCGGAAAGTTCTGATAATGGAGGCCACAGATGATCTTCTGAGGTTTGGTTGAAACATTGTAGCTGGTGCTCTCATCGTCATGCCATGATTTATGACATAGTCTACAACCATAGCCCTGATTTCATTCGACACCCTTTGCTGCTGCTGCCGGTGTCTAGGTCTATGGTCTTGTCCTCTACCACGTTCACCCACACCTCTCAAACGAGGCCCACGGCCAACTCTCTGGTGAGGCCTAAGCCCTCCTCTATGACGAGGCCCACGGCCACCTCTCAAAAGGGGTGCTTGTCCCCTTCTATTCCTTTGACCACTATGTATTCCTAGCCTTTCACCTTCCACTTCTGGCTCCATGTCCTCACTATGTTGAGTAGGCCACTACAGTGGGATACCACTCATCTTACAAGTATATACATACAAATATGTGAAATCAATCAGCAGTAATGAGTGGCCATTAACTCATTAAAACCACAAAAGCAATTTTGTAAAAAAGTGACATCTTGCATACAGTAATGTTGAATATGAAAATGTGTTCTGTAAAAGTGGTACATGGGACCATAGACACTATATCTGGTAAATAATGAAATATGACATTCATAGATAATGTAGTCCACCAGGGGTCATATTCTGTGCTAATTGGTATCAAATGATCCTTCCTGAAACTGTCATAATCTAAACATAGACTATTATTAATAAATTTTCATAAAAGCTATGCTTCAAGAGTAATGCAACAGTTACTTATCATTTTAAGCAGTTGTATCAATTGATAGTTGGATCTTTGTAATGAAATGAATACACACCAAACTCAGATGTAATGTGTGATTTGCATTTTGAAATAGTAATACTTTGATGTTAAAGGGATAGTTCGCCTATTTAAGACATGAAGTTGTATGCAATCCTTACCAGCACTATAGTGTATACACACTGACCCACTCTGTGATCACCTCCCTGGTCAGAGTTCTGGCCGCTGTTTTTCAAGAAAGTAGTCCCGGTTAGTTTCCGGGGCCTCAAAACTGTGTGTTTTTACGTGAAAAAAGTATATGCGTTTCAAAGCTTGATTAATTTACATCACAAAAAACACTCCAGACAAAATTCATACCTCAGTTTTAATCGGCACTATGTTCTTTCCATTACCGTCAATCCGCGCTGCTGTCAACGTCAACAGTGCGCACGTTCCGATCAGTTGTTCCATAGTGTTTACACACTCGAATGACAACGACGTAAAAAGTAGAAAATTAACAATGGTGCGAACTTGTAAATTCCCAGGTTGTGACCACAAGAATGTGCCGGGATCACCGTTCAGATTCCATCGTTTTCCTGTTTCGGATATAGCTATGAGACAGCTTTGGCTGGTTGCCATCGGCTATTCTGCGGGAGATAAAATATCCAGCATCAAGGATTTTCGTGTGTGCAGTGCTCACTTCAGCGAAGACGATTACATCCCCAACCAAGGAGGAAAAAGCAAAAAATGGATAAGTTGTGTCATTTTGAACCAGTGATTTTAGTTCAATGAACAAATGATCTTTGGCTTATATGTATTGTATCCAAGCATTTGAAAAAAAGAGTTAAGTGTTTTGAAAAATGTGCATTTTGATCATTGGTTGTGATTTATGTGTCTAAAGTTTTGAAAAATGAAATGAAGGTTCTGTTATTAGTGCAAAAGTGATTGTAAAAAACTGTAATAGAGAAGTGTTGTTTAAGCTTTTCATTTTTACCAAAGAACTTTGTGCATGAAATATTTTTAAAATGTCAGTTGATTTTACTTAAGAAGCCAAAATAAAATTAATTAATCACCTTCAAAAGTTTTTTATACAGTCTCCTTCAAAACTGTTTTGCACTCTTAATTTGCACCCTAAATTTTAAGTGCATTTGTCACAACTGTTTTTATGGGACATCACAACGTTAAATGTGTGTAAAATGTATAGTACCTCATCCAAAACATTTCATTCATTCTTCTAGTTATTGTGTCAGTAAATTGGCAAATGCCACTAAATTAAAATTTCACTGGGGAAAGTCAATACTAGTACACAGAAAAAGAATTTGCTTATTTATTTGCTTATGCATACTATAAATGTATTTTTGTGGCAAAGTTACATGTAAACAGGAAATTCATATTTGCATGTCCATTTTTACACATTTGTTACACATAATGACATCCAGGCAGGCAATCTCCGTAAAATGCTTCCAATTTGATTGTTGATTGTTACTCTTTTCCAGACATGTACTAAAACACATGCAATTATTAAAATCTGGGAGAAACTTGTTTTAAGAAAAAATTAGGGAATTACAATTAGGGAAAACTGTAATAAGATGTTCAAAGAGGAAACACCAAGTGGCCAGTAAATAAAGTCAGACTATCATTATTATCAAACACCCATGTATTTGCCCAGAGATGCATGGCGATTTGATCTCCTTTCTCCAGCATCAAAGTGATTGAATTAGACAATGATTCAAACCGGAAACCTGCATCAGTTAGAGGATGGTTGTATACAACTGTCATCGACTCTCCATTTTTAACAAGTCTTAGAGCCATAGTTTTGGATGTCTTGTTATGTCCAGAAAAACTGAAGAAATAGACTCCTTTAACAGGTGCTGTGAAAATGCCTGTAATAGTATAGCCAACAATTACTGTCATATAACATATGTTTGCAAAGATGCTGTGATAACTGCATTTAAATTAATTACTTAAATGTAATGACAAGTGTCATTTAAATATGCAAGATGATACAAGGTAAATACCACATACCAGTGCCTGAGTTGTAACATGACCCAGCATTCAAAAAGACTTTTTGGTAAACCAGTGGGACATCAGTGTTGAATGGCCCAACATCTCCTCTGTTTCCAAGTGCAGCAGCAAATGCTATGTTATGTTTTTCTGTGTGATAAATCAGAAATCACATTGATTCAACATAATACTGTAACTAATGCTGCCTTTACATACTGTTTGAATGATCATAAATATGAGTTTCCTAGTCACAAATTGGATGTGAATGGCCTCCCTAGTCATATTTACAACTGGGAAACTTTAAATATGGCAGAGGAGAGAAACATAGCAGTAGTACTGTAAAGTTTTATTCATTTCTTTTTCTTACAACATGTACATTGCATATGTATATTCATGTATATACATAAACATTTAATGCATATTGTATGTATTGAACACAGCAAAAATAGCATTTATTAGACCGAAATTTAGGAATCGTCAGCCAACTGAATATCTAGTGCTGTGAATGTTTCTATGGCTAACAATGAATGTGATGCTTAATTTAAAAAAAAAAAAAAAAAAAATTATAAAAATAAATATCTTCTAATCTATACCCTTTGGCTTAAATAAAATTTTTATTAAAAAAAAAAAATTACATTTCCCCAAGAAACAGGCAAGAGTGAATAGGCTGTCCTCCATGATTTCTGTTTACACCACATTTTTCCATTGCACAGTGCTATTTTTGTGTTGTTTTTCTTGTTTAACTTGGCGTCTTGCGACCTTTTTTTCTCCCCATTGCACTCCCTATGTCTCAAAGCAATAGCGTGTTCTGTGTGAACCGGTCCTTACTGTACCTTTTCTCCTCAACAGTTCCTGGTCCATACTGGCCTTCAGAGACTGAAGAGTGGAGCTCAGCTCTGCCAACAGTGGATAAAGGCCTGTGATGAGGCAGGACTGCTGATTCCCAGCAGCACCGCTCTCCACAGGTAAAGACTTGCTCTTGTCAGGCAGTGTTTTCTTCTCCTCCTGTGCTTTAGACACACTACTGCAGTTACAGGTGAACAGCACAAACAGCAGCAGATACAGAATGTTATAGGACATTATTAGGCTATATCAAGATACAGACTGAAAAACACAAATCGGTTTCAGTAGCCAGATAGCGTCTGTCTGTGGACTGCGAGAGAAGGGCTTTAAAAGGATAGGGGTGTGGAAATAGTGGACAAACTGTCCAAACAGGCAATGCCACATACGCCTTTGAAGTACAAATTCCACTGAGTAAAGAAAAAATAAAAGTAAGAATTGAAGAACACATGAACAAAAAGTGCCAAGAAATGTGGCACTTTTGGTTACTGAACTTGTTTTCCATTCAAATGCAAAGATACCTTCCTGAATCAAGTGACACTTAAGACAGTTTCACAATATATTAAAGTGGAAAACAGTATTTTAAATTGTGATTATATTTTAAAATGTGCTATTTTTGAATATTTTTAATCAAACTATACTGAGCACCTTTCAAAAACGTAATTTTAATCGTAATTATTCCATTTGACCGGTTTTGGATCATGATCAGGTAAAGTCAAGTCACCTTTATTTATACAGTGCTTTTAACAATACACATTGTGTCAAAGCAGCTTTACAGTATTAAATAGGAAAATAGTGATAATGAAAATAATGTGATATCATTACTAAATCCATACCATAGGTAACAAATAACTAGCCTCAAAAGATATATCAATTGAAAACAATTTAGTAAGTAATGTTAACATACCAAACATGTATTAGTTCATTCATCATTTTGAAATAATTATTGGCCTAGATTACCAAGTGTTGTAATACTGTTAGGTCAGTTTAGGGCTACCTAATGAATTTTAACAAAGTTTGCTTTACTTTACTTTTTGTAAAGTGTTATTCTAACAGTCAAAATAAAAGTGCAAATATCATGTGACCAAAGATAAACTGGTCCTAGCCTGTCACGCACAATTGAGCTTTTGTTTTTACTCTGCATCACCTCTTAGGAGTGTGTGCTGATCAACTGTGAATAAACCCATTGTTGGCAATGGGGTGAAAAAAAGGTCACTAGACGTCAATGTGATCAGTGTGATCATTTCTTGGTGGAAATCGTAGACTTGTATTTGGCTTATTCAGTACTCAAATATTATACCTATCTATGCAATACAGTGGAATGCTGCAAAAAGTTTAGTATAACACCCCTATTATTAGTTAAACATTTATTATATTTTATTGTATTTCATTTTTTTACTATACCCTTGTTGGGGGCCGAGCCCCTCTAAAATTAAAATCCTAGAATTGCTCCTGCAAGACCTCAAAGGGGCAGGAGCTTGAGATCCCCTGGCCCACCTGTGTTTTTTAAAAAAAAAATGCTCAACAAGGTTGGACTTATTGAATCTGATTTTTGCCACTTTTTATTAATCTTCAATGCTTACTTTTATTTTTGCTTTACTCAGTGGAATTTGCACTTCAAAGGTGCATGTGGTCAGTGTAACGGTTTGCAGTTCTTTGTTCAATTTGCACCATCAAAATTAATCAGATAAAATCTGGCTTCAAACTTTCATTTTCAGTTTTTTTCAAATACCTCACAAACGAATAATTGTCTCTCTGTTTAATTTTCTAGTCTACAAGTTTAGGTTGTGGCATCCGAATAAGATTTTTGAACAAACATAAAAGATTTGACGGGTTTTGGATCATGATCAGGTAAAGTCAAGTCACCTTTATTTATATAACGCTTTTAACAATACACATTGTGTCAAAGCAGCTTTACAGTATATTGCCTATTTTTGCTCTATTTCACCAACAAAAATGGTTCCAAACACAGCAACAGTTTACGTCTCTGAACAACATTCTTTCGTGAATGAATCAACTGTTTGAATGACTCGGTTCAATCCCAATGATTTATTCATTAAAAGTGACTTGGTGCCCCCTACTGGCGGTTTTAATTTCAAATTTTCCATTATCATTAAAAAAATTAATAAAAATAATTTAATTTAATCTAATAAACTATCAGCATTCAACGGTTTAGGATTAAAATATCAAAACATTATTAATGCTTTTAATGCATTCATGTCCTGCATTAAACAGTGGATAATACATCTGTCTGTGCTTCCTCTGCATTGAAAAGATGAATTTCTGTCACTGCTGTGAACTGACCACACTGAATATGAAGAATATCAAGAACTTTAGGAGTCAGCTGTCCACAGCAGTCCTGCAGCGCAACACACTCAGCAAAATACCATCTGAATATGATAAAATCTCTCAAAAATTTGAGATAGGCTGGCTAGTGGGACCCCCCAAGAGCTTTGACACAATTCGAACACTCAGATAATTGTAGTTCATTTAGCCAAAATGTTTTAGTGTCATAAAAAATACCACATAAGAGAACTTACCAGTGGTTGGATTTTCTTTGCGGAAAAAAACTTTGAAAACCAGTGCAATATCAGTAAAGGGTCCAATGTTTCTTGTATTAACTATCTGTATTAGATACTGTCTTTACACCAGGTGGATTAATGTTTATTTCATTAATCTGCTGCACTGAAGTAACCAGACAAGAATCCAGACAGTACCTTTGATATGCTTTATTCATGGCTGGGAGTATCTCACACAAGTCACAGAGAAAACCCACCGGCAAAAAGATTAGAGCACTTTATAAAGGATAGATACATGAGCAAAGATAGCATGAAATGTTTAGACCTATACAATTTTTCTCTAATATAACTGGATCCTAATATATGTAGTTTCCATATGTGAATTCCCCTTCTCTGTTATTAGGCAGAAGTGAATTTTGAAATTTGATTAGCTTAACTTTTTGCTTAAGTTTAAAGGGTTCAATATAAAATATTCAGACAGCAGTCCAGGATTTGTTTGCTCTATCTATCAGTTGTTTTACCACTTTAACTTTCATTAAAAGTGTACTTCTTATGCATATGAAAACATACCAGAATAAAATATTAGTCTTGCATGTGTGGGATTACAAATTTATGAATCTGTTTAATATCTGCAGATCCCACATCCTAACGTAACATCATATAAAAATCTAAGGAATTTAATGTAAACATAATGGCATCTGTTTACAAAGTTTTAGTTTTACTTGTGACTTATCCTTGTGATGTTGATAGAGTCTTTGTTCCCGCAACTATGGTTCTCAAACCATTTGGTGATGTCATTATGATTATTTGGATAGGTCTGCTGAGGTGTTACACAGTTAGGGTAAGGGTAACGTCCTGCATCCTCTGTTCTTGATCTGATCATAGGATGTCACCTCTGAGTACTGTGTCAATATCTCTAAGGCCCACCTACTAAATGTATATAAACTACAATGTATCACTGCCTTTGTTAGACAACTTTTGATGACTGCAGCGACGCACAGCTATCTCAATAAAGAGAAACTTCTGCTTCACATGCAAAAAGTCATGTTAGTTATGACTATGAGCTTCATGAATTTAGTAAGATTCAAAGTGGGAAAAGTAAATGGCCACCAAATGAATTGT
This sequence comes from Labeo rohita, assembly GCF_022985175.1. Classification (NCBI taxonomy): domain Eukaryota; kingdom Metazoa; phylum Chordata; class Actinopteri; order Cypriniformes; family Cyprinidae; genus Labeo; species Labeo rohita. The sequence goes on from NC_066870.1 coordinate 28,287,869, forward strand.
GGTGACTGTGATTATCATAGACCCCATGAAGTCTCACGGAGACGCACATAGACATGATCTCCTTTCTCTAGAATCAAAGAGATTGAATTAGCTGTTGATTCATAGCGGTCACCTAGAGGATGATTGAAAAGAATGACCATCTGTTCTCTATTTTTAAAGAGTCCTAAACTCAGATCTCTAGATGAGCGATTATGTCCAGAGAAACTGAAGTAATAGACCCCTTTTACAGGTGCTGTGAAGATACCTGTAATAGTACAGCAACAATTAACAATAATGAATTACACTGTTTATTTTGACAAAATGTAGTTTTCAGTGTGAATCAGTATATTCTGTGTGTATCAGATCGTTTTTTTGTTAACAAAAAATTACCATACACAGTAATTACAATAATCACTCTAATGCTTCTTGATGTGACAGCACTAGCACTACTACATATGGACTAAAAAATAATTTTCCTCTGACATTTATTTATATTTGAAACTCTTAAACTCTGTTTAGAATATTACAAGTTAAGGCTGACAGAAATGATGGAAATAGGCAGGAATATGTTGATCCTCAGTGATCTGCAGTCTGTTCTTCAGAGAACTCACAGTACATTTCAGCTGTGCCAGCTCAGACTGGATCCCTGTGATAATGTGTGGCTAGAACTCACCAGGAGTGAAAACAGCACCTCTTTTTTCACATTCCAATGCTCAGACCCCTCAGCCTGCTCTTTGTTCTCTTCCTGCTGGACCTCAGCAATACAGTCACAGCAGCAGTGGATACAGAATGGTGCAGGACATCTTTGGTCTTCAACACTTCTTATGCTAAGCTATATTAATTAAACTATAGGACTCTTTTTTACACTTGGTGAAATCACATTCACCATTACTATCCAGAAATTAATTTAGAAATTGTATTAGCTCAGCTTGTTGCTCAAGTTAAAAAGGTTGAAGATTTAATATTCAGATAGCAGTATAGTATTTGTACCCTACATCAGTTGTAGTTCACCAAGCCTATAGTATTTGTACATCACTTTCACCAAGCCTACGCCTCGTCTTTAAAGGTGTAGTTCTCATGCAGAAAAACATACCAGAAAAAATATTAGTCTTGCAGACATGTTAGCTATGACTTTAAGACTCATGCATTTAGTAAGACACAATCTCCTTCCTCAAAAAGTGCATACACCTTCACACAAGCTTCACATGCAGACATAGACTTGTACACATACAAGTAGCCATATATACATAAAAGACTCGCTTTGAATACCCTCTCACACATACAGAAGACAGAATTTATTGCCTGAAAAGATGTTTTTTTAAACCAGCCTGATTTTGAGTCTATCCAACACCCACAAAAAGCATCCTGTACCGCCATCTGCTGGTCAATATTGAGAGTTCAAACGCTACAAAGCCTGAATGTACTTCAGTAGTATAAGATGCAGTATCTTAGTACAATAATTGACACAATGGAATAAATTGTGACAACATCTTTGGGAAGTTTTTATTTATTAAATTATTTATTTATTTATTCCTGTTATATACTGTTTTTCATGTTGATTTATCAGATTATGGTCTAACGTGATGATGCTTTGTCCGTTTTGGAAATACTAAACTGTAATATTTGACAGTGTGGCTTTGCCTTCACCGTTTGTTGTCTTTAGAGTAACACTAATATTGCATTGATGTGCAATATTAAATACCTACTTTTTTTGTTCGTTTGTTTGTTTGTTTTTTTGCAATGAAAGTATATAATAATGATATTTTCTTCGTTTGAAATCTAGCAAATATGTTTATTCTAGATTATCGGAGAGATTCTGATTAAGGCTTTTGTATTTTAGCAAAATTTATATAGTAAAGAAATAACATTTGAAAACAAGTTCTCAGTAGAATAGGAGGAAGCATGTGCATTGGGTTTCATGTAATGTCTGTTCCAGTGGTTAGGATTTCTCATGCCATCAGCCAAAACGTGCTTGTGATGTCAGCTTTGTGAGACATCCCGTTCCCCTTCGTCCACCTTCCACACCTTTCATTACTATATTTCGCTAGTCCTTTTTACCATGTGTGTAATAGAACAAGAACAAAAAAAAGAAACTTTTAAAAAGATCACCCTGTAAAATCATGTAAGACTATTCTTTTGTATTTGTTTCTCTCTTTTTGTTTTGTAAAGGTTTTTTTTTTTTAAACTTCTTTGATGTTCACTGCAGTATTTTCTGTACATTCTGTACGTCACAAAGCACAAACCACAATTCAGAATATAATGTGTCAGTTTCTTTTATTAAGGAAAGATATAGAGAATAACAAATGTCAAGTGTATATTTCTGTATTTCCAAGCAATAATTTTTAATAGAACTTTCAAAGAGATAAAATAACATGAAATATGAACATTAAGGTTTTAAACTCAAAAGAGCACATTCTATAATGCCTATATTTTACTCTTAATCAGGATTTGAAAAGTCATTTAAACACCTGCAGGTGAGACTTGTTGAGAAGTACATTGAACTTCATGAATTTAACAGGGCCTTCAAAGAGAAAAAAAGTAAATGGCCAGTAAATGTAGTGTGGTCATTTTCACTATCTACGACCCATGTATTTGCATACAGACGCATGTAGACTTGATCTCCTTTCTCTAGAGTCAAAGAGATTGAATTTGATGCTGTTTCATAGCGGGCACCTTGAGGATGATTGTAAACAGTTATCATCAGTTTTCCATTTTTATAGAGGCTTAGACCCATAGGTTTAGATGAATAGTTATGTCCAGAGAAAGCGAAGTAATAGACGCCATTAACAGGTGCTGTGAAGATACCTGTAACATACACAACAAATAAAGTACACATTTTAATACTGATATAATGTTCATTTTGACAAAAATGTTGTGTGATATGAAACATTAATACAGATTCCTTATAAGAACACACACCAGTAGCACTGTTGTAAGCTCTTCCTTCATTCACAAAGACTTCTTTGTAAACTAGAGTTATATCAGTGGTGAAAGGTCCGACGTTACCCCCGGGTCCAAGTGAGGCAGCAAATGCCACTTTATATTCTGTGTGAATCAGAGATCATATTTTGTTAACAATTATCATGTGCACTACTGTATAATATTACAGTTACACATGTCGTCTCACTTTATTTCATATCTTTCCATTGATTATAGAGTTTATAGAGTTTGTTTGATCTCAGCTCTACCAGCTCAGAGTGGATCCATGTGAAAATGTGCTGAAAGTCACCAGAGGCCAAAAGAGCACTGCTTTCCTCTATGGTCAAATGCTCTGTCTTCTTAGCCTGCACTTCTTTCTCTTTCTGCTGGACCTCAGACAAAGTGGCAGAGGTGAATAGGAGAAGGAGCAATGGAAACAGAATGGTGCAGGACATCTTCACCTTAAGGTTTTGCAGTCACACTTGAACACTTTCCTACGCTGAATTGTTCTATTACCAGAGGGTACTAACACAATACAAGCACTACAGAAGCTATTTAAAGGTTTTGGTTCCAGAAATTCCTGTTGTAATTGATATCATAGCAGGATGTGTGCATGGCACGTATCCATCCCATATATGCTTGCCATGTATTAATGCCACGTATCCATGGCACGTATCCATGAATTCATGCCACGTATCCATGCCACATACTGTATGCATGACACTTCAAATTTTACTTGTCAGCTCAATGTAAAGGCAGGCGTGTATCAATTAACGGAAGAAGCCAAAATGATTTCTCATAACAGCATTTTTACTAGTAATAATTAAATTATTAAGCTATAAATTCTATAAATGCTAACAATGGCAATTAGAGAGCTCTCTAATGCAATTCTTACTAGTAACAATTACAATTAGCAAGCTCTGCTGTTGCATTTTAGTAAGAATTGAATCAGAGAGCTCTAAAATTCAATCCTTATGACTAACAATACCAATTAGAGAGCTCTCTAATTCAGTTCTTACTTGTAAAAAATGCAGTTAAAACATTATAGTACCATTAAATTTGAACATTTCTTCTCTTTAACTCCAGTTGTCATGATAAGTTTTGGGTTTTGAACTCAAGTTTTTAAAAATGAAAGTTGAGTTAACTTACATTTTTAGGTGAACTGAAGTTTAAAGGGGTCCTATTATGCTTTTTCACTTTTTAAATTTTAGTCAGTGAGTGGTGTGTATGTTTGGGCATAAAAAAGACAAAAAGTCCACTCAAAAAGGAGATATTTCATGTTTTAAAAATCCCTTATTAAGAACTACAACAAATGGCTCCTTTGGACTACAACATTTTTCCCTTGGATGTTGTGATATTACAACGCAGCCCATTAGAAAAATAAATCCCACCAGTTGTTGGGGGTGGGTAGGGACTAGGTGGGAGATTACCCTAACTTTAGCGATGCAGCATGAAACTCTCGGCGCAGACCTTTTTCTCACCATACAAATTACTCAACCACAAAACATTACAATTCAGAATCTGTTTCTGTTTCTTTTATTAAGGAAACATATGGAGAATAATTATGTGTGTAAAAAGCATATACAGTAGGTATATTTATGGAATATTTAAAATGATCAAAGGTGTGCACATTACAAATTACAAATACAAACTGGCTATTGTTCACCAAAATGATACTGTTTTGTAAAATATCTACACAAGCCTGTGCTAATCATGTCGTTAAGAAATATTGTTCAGTAAAAATTTGAAGGACACTATATATATACAAGACTATCAAAGGGAAAAAAGTAAATGGCCACTAAATGAAGTGTGGTCATTTTCATTATCAAAGACCCATGTATTTTCTCGGAGACGCATGTAGACATGATCTCCTTCTGCTAGAGTCAGAGAGACTGAATTAGATCCTGTGTCATAGCGGTCACCTAGAGGATGATTGTAAACAGTTATCATCTGTTGTCCATTTTTAAAGAGTCCTAGACCCATAGGTTTAGATGAATGGTTATGTCCAGAGAAAGCGAAGAAATAGACGCCATTAACAGGTGCTGTGAAGATACCTGTAATGACATATGCAGCGATTCACATTGCCATTTTATGATCATATAATTACACTGTTTATTTTGAAAAAAAAAAACACATTGATACAGGTTCAGTTTAAGAACACATACCAGTGGTTGGATTGTAAGCTCATCCTTCATTCACAAAGACGTCTTTGTAAACCAGAGTTATCTCAGTGTTGAAAGGTCCGAGGTTACCTGTGGGTCCAAGTGTGGCAGCAAATGCCACTATATATTCTGTGTGAATTAGAGATCATATTTTGTAAAAAAAAAAAAAAAATCATGCAAACTACTGAATAATATTACACTACAAATATTAACTACTGAATATTAGCTACACATCTCATTATATTTCATATCTTTCCATTGGTTATACAGTAGTTTATACAGTCTGCCTGTTTAAAGATGTTTATGCCGACTGCTGGTTAGTAAATGATAAACTGAATTATAAGCACGTGTTCTGAAATTATTTGGCACTCATCTACCATATTTATGATCAACAGTGGTATGATCAATGGTGGTAAATTAAAAAAAAAAAAAAAAAAAAAGAAAAAAACAGAGTAGCAATTTTAATACATCTATGGGAATTTGAATGCACTATTTATTTGACAGGAAGTTACCGTTTCTCCTGAGTTGCTCCAGCTGTTCCTCAGTGACCTGCAGTCTGTTCTTCAGTGAACTTACAGTGGATCTCAGCTCTGCCAGCTCAGAGTTGATTCCTGCGAGAAACTGTGGCTAAAACTGACCAGAAGCCAAAAGAGCACCTCTTTCTACATTTAAATGCTCAGTCCCCTCAGCCTGCACTTTGTTCTCTTGCTGTGGTACCTCAGACATACAGGCAGAGCTGAACAGAAAAAGCAGCAGTGGATATAGAATGGTGCGGGACATCTTTACTTTAAGGTTTTGCAGTCACACCACTTGTTTCTAAGATGGCTACTTCCTCTAGCAATTACCAGAGGATACATGCACTGCAACTGTTAGTGAAGAAATGAATATTACTGGGTTTTCTTTTGAAGGTCCCCTACAGCCCTGCACAACACACTTGAATGTGTTTTACTTCCAGAAATTCCTGTAGCTCCTGATATATCCCTAGTGGATTTACGTGCCGTACATTTTATGAGGAAATAAACAAAACATTTATTGCAGGTAATCACGTGTCAAACGTGGTCCATATATTGGAAAACCATAGTTATATATTTATGTATATAAACTATGTTTTGCTGATGGATCAACTAATCAGTTCATCTATATTACTCACAGAAAAGATATATGCAATATACTACATGCCTTTTATTAAACAAAAAGAGATTAAAAGAAATCAAGTTATTGGGCTAGTTAAAACGTGATGCACGTGCAGAAAAATAACAAAACCCCAAATATCAAAATGATTTACAGTAGTACAAACAAGTGGAGGTTTAATGTTTAAGGCAGTAGACTAGTAGACTACAAAATAGGTGAGAGTGACACTCTGTTAATTTTATTTTGCAAAATTGTAATAAGAGGTTTTAGCTTCTGATGGAACTATTGAAATAAAAATTCTATGGACATCTGCCTGTTCAAGTCTCTGTGTGACAATAACAAAGAGTCCAATCATCTGTCTGCACTTTTCCCCCCTTCAAGTATACGTTTCCCTGAAACTACTGGGACTTATCAGAACTGAGAACTACCTCACTGCAAGATCTAAGTACCACTGTATCTTTGAATTCTCTCTGTGCATATTGTTCTTTATTTTGATTGTTTATTGTTGGTCTGCAGTTTGTCTTATTTTCTACGAATGTGCATTTCTATTTAGGATTTACAAGGGAGTGCAACAGCATAATCAGTGCAACAGTGCAAATAATCAGTGCCTATAAGAACATCTTTACATCAGTACTAATGCATTTACATATTTTTTTTATTTACATGCTTTCTTGTTTTATACACCAGTAATTGTTGTAATTAGTACAATGGTAGCAAAGACTACCATTTATGTTATCCTTCATGTTCCCACATCTTCAAAGCAATTATAAATGATTAGATAAATTACTTGTAATGACTAACTTCAGCACATAAAGCCTAATAGGATACTAAAGTTCATCAGATGCACACTTCAAAATCTTGTCGGAAGTAGCAAGTCATTCAGATACGTTTTGCCTTCTGTTATATAATTACTGTGAATTCAAACATACTCTTTTCACATAGACTAGACAAGACCCTAGTAAAAAGACTCCAGACAATGCCTTTGATATGCTTTATTCATGGCCAGGAGTATCTCACACAAATCACAAAGAAAACCCACCAGCAAAAAGATTACAGCAGTTTATATAGGATAGGTACATGAGCAAAGATAGCATAATATGTTTAGGCCTACATCATTTTTCTCTAATATAACTTGCTGCTAATATATGCAGTTTAGAAATTCCTCATCTCTGTTACAAGGCAGAAGTGTAAATTAGTTGTTGATTCATAGCGGTTACCAGGATGATTGAAAAGAGTGACCATCTGCCAAAACACATGCAATTTTTCAAATCTAGGAGAAACTTGAACTTACTGTTCAAGATAAAAGATCATTTGCAAATTCATCCAAAGCAATTAGGAAAAACTGGACGATGGTCACATAGGAAAGACCACATGGCCAGTAAACAGAGTTAGAATATCATTATTATCAAACACCCATGTATTTGCCAGTAGAAGCACGGAGACCTGATCTCCTTTCTCCAGCATCACAGTGATTGAATTAGACAATGATTCATACCGGACACCTGCATCAGTTAGAGGATGGTTGTATACAACTGTCATTGGCTCTCCATTTTTAATTAGTCTTAGAGCCATGGGTCTGGTTGTCTTAGTATGTCCAGAAAGACTGAAGAAATAGACTCCTTTAAAAGGTGCTGTGAAAATGCCTGTAATAGTATTACCAACAATAAACTGTCAGATAACGTGTACTTGTAAAGATGCTGTTATGACTGCGCTTACTTACTTAAATGTAGGGATCAAAGTGTAATTTAAAAAGACAAGAATACCACATACCAGTGCCTGTGTTGTAGCATGACCCAGCATTTAAAAAGACTCTTTCGTAAACCAGTTGGACATTTGTGTTGAAGGGCCCAAAATCTCCTCTGTTTCCAAGTGCAGCAGAAAATGCTATGTTGTGTTCTTCTGTGTGATAAATCAGAAATCACATTGATTCAACATAATACTGTAACTAATCCTGCCTTCAAGTGCTATCGGAATGATCATAAATATGAGTTTCCTAGACACAAACTGGACATGAACGGTCTCCCTGGTTTTCTTTGCATCTTGCGACCTTGTGTTTCCCCCCCCCCCTATTCCAGTTTATTAAAGTAAAAACGCATTCTGTGTGAACCAGCCCTTATAGTACCTTTTCTCCCAAACTGTTCCTGGTCCATGCTGGCCTTCAGAGACTGAAGAGTGGAGCTTATCTCTGCCAACAGTGGGTAAAGGCCTGTGATGAGGCAGGACTGCTTATTCCCAGCAGCATCAAACTCCACAGGTGTTTTCTTCTCCTCCTTCTGTGTCTCAGACATACTGCTGCAGTTACAGCTGAACAGCACAAACAGCAGCAGGTACAGAGTGATACAGGACATTATTAGGTTATATCAAGATGCAGACTGCAAAACACAAATCAGTTTCAGTAGACGGATAGCTTCTGTCTGGAGACTGCAAGAGAGATGCTTTAAAAGGATACGGGATGCGGAAATAGCTGACAAACTGGTCAAACAGACAATGCAACATTAAACTGATAAAAAGGGCTATACAAATAAATGTGAGTTTGAAGTACAAGTTCTACTGAGGAAAGCAAAAATAAAAAGAAGAACTGAAGAACACATAACGTAGTGAACAAATAAACGTAGTGGAAAGTAGAATTTTTTTTTCTTTTTCCCCATTGATGCTTCACACCAGTCCAGTTGGTGGTGGTAATACACCATAAAATAACCGTCAAAAGATTGAAAAGCCTGTTTTATAATGTTAAAGTAAGAAATGTTTATACCAGTTCTTCAGCCTTTCTACAGCAGATGGATGGAGAGATGGAGCAAGGACTCCCCGTACGTATTGTAAAAAGGTTGAGATTTGAATTTTAGGTCTGGCCTATAATAACATCTTTACATGAGTAGGCCTAAACCCCATAATTTATCCCTAAAATCAGAAGGAAATGATAGTTGAATAACAAGGGTGTAGAAGCACCTAACTTGTGTTGTAAGGCATTTCTTGTAAATATTATCCCTCAATTCTGATTGGTTGCTTGGAATGTTGCCCCAGGATTAACAAGGATGTTGATCCAGGAATATTTTGCATAAAATCACATTTACCTTTGGTGAACATTATTTCTCCAAGTACAACATCCTTGTTGATCCTGGAACAACATTCCAATCAACCAATCAGAACTGAGGGATAGCTTTTCAGGAAATGTCAGTTTTAGGCTTACAATCAGGGTAACCACGGCAACCTCACTATCGCTGCAACATCTTTTGTTGATCCTGGATCAACATTACTGTTCAAAAACATAGACTTAACCCAATCCCTAGCCCTAAACCTAACCCTACTCAATTTATTCCTAAAATCAGAGGGAAATGAACAAGTTTACAAATTAACAAGTGTGTAGAAGCACCTAACCCTGATCATAAGCCTAAAACTGACATTTCTTGAAACGTTATCCCTTAATTCTCATTGTTTGATTGGAATGTTGCTCCAGGATATTGATCCAGGAAAATGAACGTGATTTCCCCAAGTGCACAATGTTCCCAGATCAACATCCTTGTTGGTCCTGGAACAACATTCCAAGCAACCAATAAGAATTGAGGCATAACCTATTCTATTACATGAAAATGTAATAGATTTAAAATGCATTTATTTTATATTAAGTCTATTAACATATTTACTGACATATCGTTTGAGACTCGATAATATAAAAATTGTAATTAAACTTTATTTGAAATACTACGATCTACTATGATCTTTAAATAATATTGGTCTTTAAATGCAAAATGTTTAAGGTTTACCTAAAGTGTACTTGCAATAGCTCCACTTTAGCACAAACAAATATACTTAAATATATCTTTAGTTGAACTTCAGCACTACTTCTGTGCAACTAAAGTGCAATAAGTACAAAATTAGTTGTTCCAGTTCAGCAGACTTTAAGTATACCAGTTTAGTATATTAAAAGTACAATTGCAGGGTATTTCTATTAAAAGCATAATATGTGTATGTGGTATACTTGGCATGAAATAAATGTATATTAAATACATTTTAGTACTTTTTTTTACTAGGGAAATTTACAGGAAATGTCAATTTTAGCCTTACAACCAGAGTTAGATGCTTCTACACCCTTGTTATTCAACTATCATTTCCTTCTTATTTTAGGGATAAATTACATCTTACTTGAAACATCTCCAAGATGTTTCAAGTAACCTACCTGCAAATCTACCTGAAAAACTCTGCACAAGTGCACCTAGGGCAAAAGCTACTTTAAATGCAAAGGATGGTCACATCAAATGCTGATTTATTTTAGTTAATAGAAGTTCATTGATAAAGAAAATCTATTTATGACATTATTTTTGACAGCATCCTCATTTTATGTGCCTAACTGCCTACAAATTTTAACAGTACTGTAGCTTTTGGAGATTTTGCCACAGTTCTTCTGGATTTAGTCTGTCTCCGTTTTTTGAGACAGACTGGATTGAATGTTGGAGGGATCAGATCTCTGTTTGCACAAGGAGTCTGACAACAGCCTGTGCTCCATTCAAAAATCTCACTGGATTATTATAATTAATGGCAAAATGAATGTTTAGAAATGTAAACTGATATTTCCTACTGACACACTACAGCAAAAGACTGACTTTAACTGACTTTAAACCATTTTTTAGCTGATGAAAATACTAGTGGCCTAAGACTTTTGCACAGTACTGTATACATATATATATATATATGTATATATATATATATAAGAGGTTGCGTTAGACTTTTTGACAGACAGGGTCATAAAAATTCCATCATACTCTATTATTAACCGTCATTTTAATTTTCATATTTTAATTATAATTAATAATTAATTAATTGCTTTTATATTGGTATATATAAGAGGTTGCGTTAGACTTTTTGACAGACAGGGTCATAAAAATTCCATCATACTCTATTATTAACCGTCATTTTAATTTTCATATTTTAATTATAATTAATAATTAATTAATTGCTTTTATATTGGTTCACATTAGTATTTTTAATTATGACTGTACAGAACGATATAGGCTTGCATTTATTTTGAAGAGAACAGATGAACAGATGAAGCTGTAACTTTTCATGTTCAACACCACACACCGCAGTTACAGTGATTTTAATATATTCTCATTTTTATGAACCAATATTGATTCGTAAATTCCAATAGATCTTTATGCTCTTTTCAGTTGATGAATGAACAGTTCATAGTGCGCCTCCGCACATCCTGATTTTGCTGAGTAAGATGTGTTCCTGGGTCAACATATTTTGTTGCCCCTGGAACAACATTTTAATCCAAAATATAAATTTTGACCACATCCCTACACCTAAACCTAAACTTACCCATGAGTAATCCATAAAATCAGAGGAAATTATAGATGAATGACACTGATGTACAACCACCAAACACTGATTGTAAGCCTAAACTTCACAAAAACTATAAACTGTTTTTTCAAATCTGATTGGTTAATCACAATGTTGTTCCAGGGTAAACAAAGATGTTGATCAAGGAACATGTCGTACTTGGTAAAATCAGGTTCTGTGTGTGCCTCCCATCCAATTAATCGCAATAGACTAGGCTTTGTGTTACTTTTGATATGGAACAAAGTCTCAGATTTCAAATTCTGTCCATTTTATTAGGAAATTCAAGCAATAAATCACCTCACCTGTGCAAAGATTCGTGACAGTTTCATTTTTGTTCTGGATCCAGTGCTCTGCTGCTACACTGGAGCGCACACTCGCCACCAACTAGACAGCGGTGGGAATTACAGTTACAAGTTACAATAGATCACCCTCAGTGTAATCTGTCATGTGATGGACGGCCTTTATCACTGATAAATAAAAATGAGGTCAATGATTGACAATTTTCGGTTAACGCGACCTCTGATATATATATTTTTACATTTAAACACTCAGTCAACTCAGCCTGTGTTCTTTCCTGCTGGAATATAGCAGAATTTATACAGAATGGTATCTAGTCCTGAATCTGAGGATGAAGAGGAAGAGACTACAGAAGCCAGAATTTATTGCCTAAAAATCTGTCACACATCAGCCCCGACAAAACATTGCAAAATGTTTTTTAAACGGAAACGGCGGTGTGTTGTTTGAACATCCTGTTCTAATGGTCTTCTAATATTTTCAAGTGATATGTATACTGAGCTGCAGTGGACACATTTGTAAAGGACTTTACTTGGACCCAATGTACGAGCTGTCTAATACTGCGTGGTTTATATACATGTTGCTGCTGATTGGGCTGACATTTTTGACACACCCACCAAACAAGAAAAAATGTATCTCAAACCCCGTTGCACAACAGAAAACATGTCTTTCAACCCAGAAATCATAGCAAAATGTTGTGCATCGGTTTGAGCTTGAACGTGCCCCAGATTTGAACTCGTTCCAACACCCACAAAAAGCATCCTGTAACGCCATCTGCTGGTCAATATCGGGAGTCACACCTCTCAGTTCAAACGCTGCAAAGCCTGTATGTACTTCAGCGGTATAAGCTGCATTACAGATATTTATATGCATGTAGATTTTTATGTGTCTGCCTTCTGTAAATAGGGAACGGTAGAGTAGTTGAACGGTGACTCAGATTCCTCACATCCTCATGCATCCCTCACAAGGCCAGTTTGTGTCCACACTTTTTTCTGAAGAGGAAGGTTCCTCCTCCTCTCTCTGACTGTTTTGTTTAACTTCTTTGATGGTTACTGCAGCATTTTCTGTACATTGACTATTATTTCCATTATTCAGTTTCTCCTGAGCTGTTGCTCAGTGACCCCCCAGTTTGTTCTTCATAGACTTAATAGTGGATCTCAGCTCTGCCAGCTCAGTGTAGAGCCCTGTCAGAACATGTTGTTGAAACTCACGAGAAGTCAAACCAGCACAGCTATCCTCTACCTTTAAAATGCTCAGTCCCCTCAGACATTCTCCTCAAGTGGGGCCTTGGACAATCTGACAGCATTGAACAGGACAAACAGCAGGGGAGACAGAATGGTGCAGGACATCTTATATTTTTTTGCAGTCAAAACAGCTTGAAAACTTTCCTAGGCTTTTCCTAACTATTAGAAAAACATAGGTTATATTCAAAGGGAATGATCATATAAACTATATGACTTACAGAAAATATATATGCAATATGCTGTACGCCTTTTATTAAACAAAAAGAGATTAAAAGAAATCAATCTAGTTACTGGGCAAAACGCACATGCAGAAAACAAAAGATCAAAGATCAGAATGACTTACAGTAGTACAAACATACTGTACAGAATAAACTGTGAGTGACATAATTTGTAATTTTATATTGCCAAACTATATTAGAGGTTTTAGCTTCTGATGGAGCTCTTGAAATAAATAGGCTAGTCCCACCTACCAGCTGGAGTGTCCTATGATCTCCACCAGAGGGGACTCTTCCCTTGGATTTTCAGAACTTGTGTGCTTTTCCTGAGCGAGTCGGAGGAAACTGTGGCACTAAAGCCTAGGTTAATCATGTGAAAAATTCAGGAAAGTTACTCAGGCAAGTAATTAACATTCAACGTACACAACAGACTTCACTTTGACATAACCATTCCAAAAAGTGAATAATCAATTGAAACAAAATCAGCTGGACATTAAAACACATAATGTCAAATTAATTTAACCCCCAAACGTCCTTCGGGACAAATTTGGAGATGGTCCCCCTTCAGAACAACTCTAAATCTTTCCACCTCTCATATCCCTAAACCAAAGCAAATTCAGGAAATTATTTTTATTTATTTATTTATTTATTTTTAAATAGTTTCCTTGATCTGAGTGGTATAATACTTGGCTACTTTTCTAAGTTTGCCTCCTGAACAAACACAAAAACTGACTTGATTTAACAATATTAAGTGGTTAAAAAAACCAAAAAAGTCCTACTGCAAGATTTTTTGATGATTCCAAACCAAAAAAAAATGTCTAGAACATGCTACTTGTTAGGTTTATTGTTTATTCCTGTTTGGCTATTTTAAGTTACTGAAATTAGTTTTTTTTTTTTAAATGTCAGAAATCAATGCTTACTCTGTTACTCTGTCTCCTACTTTTTCTTTTCTTTAAAGCATGGTCAGATTTGTCTGTAAGCACATTGTGGCATCTTTGTATAGTCTTACCCAACACAATTTATTTATTTATTAATAATTGTTACGTTCATTACAACAATGGTTTATGGATTTCACACAATATGCAGCCATTGAGTACTACAGCCATATAGTGGCTACTGATATTTTTTGACATTCTCATATTTTTATGCCATCAAGATGCAGTTTAAAATGCAACATTTAAAGCCAATATTATAATGATCTTAAAATGTTTTAATGGACAAGAAAATGGCCAACAAATGTACTGTAGTAAATAAAATGATGCTCTGCATCCCTCTAAAGACTAAAATAAATAATAAAAAAAAAAAAAAACAATAAATTGAGCTGGGGACATTTGGCTGATTTGACAAAGAATGACCCTATTGCATGAAAACGCTCACATTTGGTATTGCACAAACAAACAATACCACATTTCAATTTTAGTGTGCAGTTGAGATCATACATTTATTTAAACTTGTAAAATGGTGATTGTTTTTCACAAACATGAGGAATCAGAAAAGTTTCTCTCTAAATAGAGAAGTGTTGTTTAAGCTTTTCATTTTTACCAAAGAACTTTGTGCATGAAATATTTTTAAAATGTCAGTTGATTTTACTTAAGAAGCCAAAATAAAACTTATTAATCATCTTCAAAAGCTTTTTATACAGTCCCCTTCAAAACTGTATTGCACTCTTAATTTGCACCCTAAATTTTAAGTGCATTTGTCACAACTGTTTTTATGGGACATCACAACATTATAAATGTGTGTAAAATGTATAGTGCCTCATCCAAAACATTTCATTCATTTTTCTAGTTATTGTGTCAGTAAATCGGCAAATGCCACTAAATAAAAAATTTACTGGGGAAAGTCAATACTAGTACACAGAAAAAGAATTTGCTTATTTATTTGCTTATGCATACTATAAATGTATTTTTGTGGCAAAGTTACATGTAAACAGGAAATTCGCATTTGCGTGTCCATTTTTACACATTTATTATGTAAAGTTATACAGCATATACTGTATTGAACAGACATTTGACGCAAAATGACATCCAGGCAGGCAAGCTCCATAAAATTGATTGTTGATTGTTACTCTTTTCCAGACATGTACTAAAACACATGCAATTATTCAAATCTGGGAGAAACTTGTTTTAAGAAAAAATAAAAGGTAATTCCCAAATTGACTCAAAGCAATTAGGGAAAACTGTAATAAGACGGTCAAAGAGGAAACACCAAATGGCCAGTAAATAAAGTCAGACTATCATGATTATCAAACACCCATGTATTTGCCCAGAGATGCATGGAGATCTGATCTCCTTTCTCCAGCATTAAAGTGATTGAATTAGACAATGATTCAAACCGGCCACCTGCATTAGTCAGAGCATGGTTGTATACAACTGTCAACGACTCTCCATTTTTAACGAGTCTTAGAGCCATGGCTCTGGATGTCTTGTTATGTCCAGAAAAACTGAAGAAATAGACTCCTTTAACAGGTGCTGTGAAAATGCCTGTAATAGTATAGCCAACAATTAACTGTCAGATAACATGTTTGCCAACATGCTGTGGTAATTGCATTTAATTACTTAACTGTAGGGATCAAAGTGTCATTTAAATAGACAAGATGAAACAAGGTAAATACCACATACCAGTGCCTGCGTTGTAACATGACCCAGCATTCAAAAAGACTTTTTTGTAAACCAGTGGGACATCAGTGTTGAAGGGCCCAACATCTTCTCTGTTTCCAAGTGCAGCAGTAAATGCTATGTTATGTTTTTCTGTGTGATAAATTAGAAATCTCACTGATTCAACATGATACTGTATCTACCAATTTTATATCTATGCATAAAAAGTTTTCATACTTCGGTATGTCTTTAAAAGGCCGGTTTAT
This sequence comes from Labeo rohita, assembly GCF_022985175.1. Lineage (NCBI taxonomy): Eukaryota > Metazoa > Chordata > Actinopteri > Cypriniformes > Cyprinidae > Labeo > Labeo rohita. The sequence goes on from NC_066870.1 coordinate 28,304,013, forward strand.
ACACTGACAGAACACAATTTTTCATTCCACTATGCTACTTTTCCATCGTTTTTCTAAACGTGCTAGACGATGGACATGTTTAACGATGCACTCATGTTTCGCAAGGTGTTCAAAAAAAAAAAAAAAAAAAATGCAGAGCTCAAGTTAAAAGTTCAAAAAGTTGTTTTTCAAAGCAAAAACATGTTCTGTGTGAACTGGCCCCTACCTTTTCTCCTGAAATGTTCCTGGTCCATGCTGGCCTTCAGAGACTTAAGAGTGGAGTTCATCTCTGCCAACAGTGGGTAAAGGTCTTTGAGGCAGGACTGCTGATTCCCAGTGGCAGCATCACACTCCACAGGTAAAGATTCGCTCCTCTCAGTCAGTTCTTTCTGCTCCTCCTGTTGTCCCTTAAACATACTGCTGCAGTTACAGCTGAACAAACCAACAACAGCAGATACAGAATGCTATAGGAGAATCTTAGGCTATAGCAAGATGCAGATTGCAGAACACAAATCAGTTTCAGTAATAGAAATTCTTTCACTTGCTCATATAGCCCTGGCTGATTGATATTTAACTAATATAGTCATTGACTGATCACATGTATAAGGAGGAAACTGGGGTCAAGAAAAATATGAGGTCACGTGTGATAACAGAGGTTTGGATTAATTATTGAAATTCTAGCTGGGAGGGCCATTCTTTCTTTTTGTACAGAAAGACAGAGGGAGAGAGAGAGAGGGAGAATATTCATGTGTTGTCATTTAATTGAGTCTAAATTAAATCTTGTTTTTTGTTTGTTTGTTTGTTTTTTTTAAAAAAACAAGACAATATTTCCATGTCTAAAAGAATCAAAAATAAACACCTGAACAGCTGTACTGCTGAAGAGCAGAAGGTTTTGCAATCATGCATGTAAAACCTGATCAACAATATAAACTATACCATATACACACAGTATACACCTTTGTGTACATTGTGTGCATGCTTTGTGTACATGATGCTATTAAATATTATATTCTATTGTTATGTGCAAAAAAAAGAAAAAAGTTAACAACAGAATACCAAAAGTAACAACAATCCAATAGACTATAAATAAGCAGTGGACGATTTATTTAAAACTTATACTTTCTAATTCTGCTGTATGTGTTTTATGTTTTTATTAATGAGAATGTTTTAGTGAGTATTCGTTATGGACTAAATGGTCTATACAACTTCTATACTGCATTTGTTTCAATGAAGAAGTGAATTTATTTATACGAAATATAACACTATCAGAAGTCTAAAATGAATAATTGTAATTCAAATGTAAGCATTTTTTTCTTTATTTTTTCTCTTTTCTCTTGTTTTAACTAGAAAATGGCACAAGTTGGATTTCTAATCCATCTTTCCCAAAGCCTTAAACATGTTTGGTTGACTGACATCGTACTGTATATGACACCACTTGTAATGACTAACTTTAGCTGAAAGAGGGCAGCCTTCAACTTTGTTGTAAATATAGACAGTCGGTTTAGCCTCTCGGTTCACCCTCTGTGTTGATTCTTGAATGCCTTTAGATGTCTCTAAATAGCTTATTAAGAAGAAACCCTTAAACCACGAAAAAACAAACAAACAACTCATAAAGCAGGATCTCTTTAGTCTAACAGCGCATAAATAAATAAATAAATCGTGACATTATCATGATATAGATCTATAGGCTGGAAACTGCAGTGCGTATTAATTAATTCAATGCATTAATAATTTGTATTATTTGATTATATATATATATATATATATATATATATATATATATACACACACACACACACACACGTTTGTTTTTGTGAATTGTGGGGACTTTCCATAGACTTCTATAGATTTTATACTGACCAAACAATATTGTCTATCCCCTAACCCAACCCTAACCCTAAACCTAGCCCTCACAGAAAACATGTTTGCATCGTTACACTTTCAGATAAACATAATTTACTATTTTTAATCATTTTTTAACATTGTAGGGACCGCAGGCCGCAGGGACCACATTTGGTCCACATTTGGTCCCCACAATGTAGCAAAAACAAGTACACACACATATATATATATATATATATTCTTATTTTTATTCTAATTTTATTTATGCGTGCCATGGATATACCACATCATAAACACGTGCAATACACAAAACAACACAGTATAAATTCAGACTGAGAGAGAAAATTGAGTGACAAAGCAAACAACTCAGCACGTCCAAGTTCCGCAGCAATTCAAATGAGTCAGAACTGGAAATAATATGCCAGCATCATATTGGAAGAAAGGCACTTTGTGCTAATGACGGTCTGTAAAGCATTTTAATGATGGCACGTATTATTAATGCATAGCTCTTGCATCGTAATCCATGATGAGGAAGAAACAGAGTGGTATAGCCTACCATAGGGCTTGCAATGTCACGTTTAATTGCAGCATGCCAGTCCCGCTACTCTGCTGACCAAAGTCCAATCTGTCACGTTGTCTCCGTCTCTAGGGTACTGCCAGTCATTCATAGCCCACAATTTATTACACTATTAACTTTTATTACCATTCAAGCACCACCGTCCACCTCTTCATACAAAGTAAGCAAGGCCACCAGAGTCTGAATCAAAAAAACAAGATCTGTCACCTTTTACAGTGTGCATGTGTGAATACAGCATGTCCAAGTGTTTTGGGGTTCACGCTTGATACACTGTATGCATCAAATCCCATCATTAGTGATACACGCTTTGAAAAGTAAGCGAGGCTTTTTCAAGCTTCGAATCAAATGAACCGATCGCTTTGTCAAATGTCACTGTTTGAAGCGTTCGAAACTCCAGTGGGCTTTGAATCCGATTGAATGTCAGTTAAAGGATTTGCTCACTTCCAGAATAAAAATTTCCTTAAAATTGACTCACCCCCATGTCATCCAAGATGTTCATGTCTTTCTTTCTTTCTTTAGTCGAAAAGAAATTGAGGTTATTGAGGAAAACATTCCAGATTTTTCTCCATATCCACCTTTTTCTGAATGCGGAAGTCTCACTCGACTGCAGCGGTGCATTACATTTCCGGTCTCTGGTGTTTCTAGTCAAATTACCATATTTTCCAAGCCGATAATATAACGTTAAACCTGCGCACATTTTTATATTTAGTTATACTGAAAAAAGTTTCAATCCAGAGATTTCTATGGAGAACGGAACACGAAAGCACCCAAACAGAAGTTAGAATCCTTCGAGAGATTCGGTTACTCAGGAAGAAGGTGGATAGTATTTTCACGACCCATCATCGGTCGGCCATATTGGTGTCATGTAAACAATGCCACTGAACCAAATGAAACTCTTTTTGGGCTGTACTAATCGGTTGGACAGGGAAAAACATTTGGAGTACTATAGACTGCTAAAAGTTACAGCAAATCAAGGAGAAGAGTGCAAAAAACTGTCTGAGGAATTCAAGGGCAAGAATCTTGACAACATTCGCATTTGTTCTTATCTTTTCCTGTCAGGTAGGTGCAATATTAGGCTAATATCTTAATTAATACTGCCTGTATGTATACCTATTAACTTTAGTTTGTCAAAATATTGCACCCATTCTGTTTACTAAGTCCTGCTTACTAAGTCCTACTCTATATTATTTAGCAGTTTCCACATGTTTTTCCATGGTTTCGACAGCATTGCAAACATGCAATAATGTGTGAGGTCGTGCTAGTGCAAGATGAGTGATTACAATGTATATACATTTTAATTTATTTAGAAAAAGAATGAGGAATAAGAGAAGACACACTCTGAAGCTGCATTGAAACTGCAATTTGGGCATTATAGTCCACTATATGGAGAAAAATCCTGGAATGTTTTTCTCAAAAATCTTTTCAACTGAAGAAAGAAAGACATTAACATCGGATGACATAGGGGTGAGTAAATTATCAGGAACATTTTGAAGTGAAGTGAACCAATCCTTTATAGCCAGGGGTTCTCGACTGTGGCCCGCAAGATTCATTTTCCTGCAGAGTTTAGCTCCAGCCTTGATCAAACTCACCTGCCTGTAACTTTTTAGTGATCTTGGGTAGGGTTGCTGTGTTCTGGTTCGCAAAGTAGAAATGTTTTTAATTGCGCTTTCTACGCATGCGCATATGTGTTCGCCCAGCGTGTTCGGTGGGTTAGACCTCATTAAGAATTTGTCCTGGCTGTGAAAGCTGATTAACCTAATTTGAGCAGCACTAGCACAGACACAGATGAACCCAAGGACACGGAATGACCCTATTGCATGACAATGCTCACATTTGGTAAACATACAATACCACATTTCAATTTCAGTGTGCAGTTGAGGTCATACATTTATTTAAACTTGTAAAATGGTGATTTTTCAAAAACATGAGGAATCAGAAGAGTTTCTCTCTTAAAAAAAAAAAAGTTTCACATTACAAATAAGAAGTGTCGTTTAAGCTTTTCATTTTTATCAAAGAACTTTGTGCATGAAATATTTTTAAAATGTCAGTTGATTTTACTTAAGAAGCCAAAATAAAACTTCACCTTTAAAAAAATCACCTTCAAAAGCTTTTCATACAGTCCTCTTCAAAACTGTTTTGCACTCTTAATTTGCACTCTAAATTTTAAGTGCATTTGTCAAAACTGTTTTATGGGACATCACAACATTATATGTGTGTAAAATGTATAGTACCTCATCCAAAACATTTCATTCATTCTTCTAAAGCTAGTTATTGTGTCAGTAAATTGCCGAATACCACTAAATTAAAATTTTCAGATTTCAGTTATGGAGAAAAGTTTACTGGGATAAATCAATGCTGTAGTACACAGAAAAAAAGAATTTGCTTATTTATATGCACACTAAACAGGAAATTCATATTTGCATGTCCATTTTTACACATTTCTTAAATGTAAAGTTGTACAGCATATACTGTATTGAACAGACATTTGACACAAAATAACATCCAGGCAGGCAAGCTCTATAAAAATGCTTCCAATTTGATTGCTGATTGTTATTTTTTTCCAAACATGTAGTAAAACACATGCAATTATTCAAATCTGGGAGAAACTTGAACGTGTTTTAAGAAAAAAATAAAAAGATAATTCCCAAATTGACCTAAAGCAATTAGGGAAAACTGTAATAAGATGGTCAAAGAGGAAAGACCAAATGGCCAGTAAATAAAGTCAGACTATCATGATTATCAAACACCCATGTATTTGTCCAAAGATGCACAGAGATCTGATATCCTTTCTCCAGCATTAAAGTGATTGAATTAGACAATGATTCAAAACAGAAACCTGCATCAGTCAGAGGATGGTTGTATACAACTGTCATTGACCGTCCATTTTTAACAAGTCTTAGAGCCATGGGTTTGGATGTCTTGTTATGTCCAGAAAAACTGAAAACTGACTCCTTTAACAGGTGCTGTGAAAATGCCTGTAATAGTATATCTGTAATGCCTGTAAAGTCATATAACATATGTTTGCAAACATGCTGTGATAACTGCACTTAATTACTTAAATGTAGGGACTGAAGTGTCATTTACATATGCAAGATGATAAAAGGTAAATACCACATACCAGTGCCTGTGTTGTAACATGACCCAGCAAAAAGACTTTTTGGTAAACCAGTGGGACATCTGTGTTAAAGGGCCCAACATCTTCTCTGTTTCCAAGTGCAGCAGCAAATGCTACATTATGTTCTTCTGTGTGATAAATCAGAAATCACATTTATCACAATGACATCAATAACACGTTCTGTGTGAACCGGCTCTTACAGTACCTCTTCTCCTAAATTGTCCCTGGTCCATACTGGCCTTCAGAGACTGAAGAGTGGAGCTCAGCTCTGCCAACAGTGGGCAAAGGCCTGTGATGAGGCAGGACTGCTTATTCCCAGCAGCATCACATTCCACAGGTGAAGACTCGTTCCTCTCAGTCAGTGCTTTCTTCTCCTCCTTCTGTGCCTCAGACATACTGCTGCAAGTGTAACTGAACAGCACAAACAGCAACAGATACAGAATGCTACAGGACATTATTAGGTTATATCAAGATGCAGATTGCAAAACACAAATCAGTTTCAGTAGCCAGATAGCGTCTGTCTGCAAACTGCAAGAGAAGGGCATAACAGGATAGAGGCATAGAAATAGGTGACAAACCGGCCAAACAGGCAATGCAACATAAGACCACTGATGTACAAATTCCACTGAGTAAAGCAGAAATAAAAGGAAGAATTGAAGAACACATCAATAAAAAGTGGCAAGAAATGTGGGACAGGGAAATAGGCCAAACACCTATTCAATAATAGTATGAGAAGATATTATTACACGACTACAAATAGGACATTGTGGTTTAAGTCATTCATTGTTTACAGTAGGGAAACATTAAAATGGATTATGTATCTCCTGTAGTGAAGCAGAGACTATTGAGCATGTAGCGTATTCTACATTATGCGGTATTTAACAAGGAAAGTGAAAAGCTGATATAGGTATAATAAATTTCAATCTATCAAATCTATTAAGTTGTGCCTCAGGCCAGTCAAGAGTACAGAGAGAAATACTTGCTTGTCAACCACCATTAAACAATAAGAATATAGTCTGTACGTCATTTTTATACAGTAGTATTGTTTCTGGAGTTGATAATCTATTAAAATTTAACCTTTCTTGCTTAGCATTGTTAAATAAGCAATGCTTTTTTTATGTTCTGGCAGGGTAATAACTATTGGCGGGTAAAAAGAACAAAATCAACTTCTCTTGCCTTGATATAAGCAAAAAACTAAAAACTGAGAAAGTGCAGACCAGTTCTATTCAGGTTTGGGACCTTGATTCCACTGATGCACTAAAGGGATGTTTTGAAGTTACAGGTTGGAATGTATTGAAAGGACTGTGGAAATGATGTCAGTTTTGCCACATAAATTACATTTTAAAAAATATTAAAGTAGAATTTTTTTTTTTTAATTGTAATATTTCAAAATATTGTTATTTTTTAAATACATTTGACCACAAAACCAGTCATAAGGGTCAATTTTTCAAAATTGAGATTTATACATCAACAGAAAGCTGAATATATAAGCTTTCCATTGATGTATGGTTTGTTAGGATAGGACAATATTTGACTCGAGATCTGAGGGTGCAAAAAATCTAAATATTGAGAAAATCACCTTTAAAGTTGTCCAAATTATGTTATTAGCAATGCATATTACTAAACAAAAGTTAAGTTTTGATATATTTACAGTAGGAATTTTACAAAATATCTTCATGGAACATGATCTTTACTTAATTTCCTATTGATTTTTGGCATAAAGAAAAATCAATAATTTTGACCCATACAATGTATTTTTGGCTATTGCTATAAATATACCTCAGCAATTTAAGACTGGTTTTGTGGTCCAGGGTCACATTTTTGATACAGTCCAGTAAGTACAGCCTTAATGAGCATCTTTCAAATCATTTTAAAATTCGTAATAATTCCAAACATTTGGCCGGCATTGTATCTTGTTTGCTAACGTGCTCAGATAATTGCAGTTCATTTAGCAAAAATGTTTTAGTGTCATATAAACAAAAATCAACACAGAAGCAATACCACATAAGAGAACATACCAGTGGTTGGATTTTCTTTGCAGAAAAAACTTTGAAAACCAGTGCAATATCAGTGAAGGGTCCAATATTTCTTGTATTAACTATCTGTATTAGATACTGTCTTTACACCAGGTGGATTAATGTTTATTTCATTAACCTGCTGCGCTGCAGTAACCAGACAAGAATCCAGACAATGCTTTTGATATGCTTTATTCATGGCTGGGAGTATCTCACACAAGTCACAGAGAAAACCCACCGGCAAGAAGATTACAGCAGTTTATATAGGATAGGTACATGAGCAAAGATAGCATGAAATGTTTAGACCTATATCATTTTTCTCTAATATAACAGGATCCTAATATATGCGCAGTTTCCATATGCAAATTCCCCTTCTCTGTTATTAGGCAGAAGTGAATTTTGAAATTTGATTAGCTTAACTTTAAGTTAAAAGGGTTAAATATAAAATATAAAATATTCATACAGCAGTCCAGGATTTGTTTGGTCTATCAGTTGTTTCACCACTTCAACTTTCATTAAAAGTGTATTTCTTATGCATATGAAAACATACCAGAATAAAATATTAGTCTTGCATGCAAAAAGTCATGTTGGTTATGACTATGAGCTTCATGAATTTAGTAAGATTCAAAGTGGGAAAAGCAAATGGCCAACAAATGAATTGTGGTGACTGAAGTTATCAAAGACCCATGAAGTCTCTCGGAGACGCACATAGACATGATCTCCTTTCTCTAGAATCAAAGAGATTGAATTAGCTGTTGACTCATAGCGGTTACCTAGAGGATGATTGAAAAGAATGACCATCTGCTCTCCATTTTTAAAGAGTCCTAAATTCAGAACTCTAGATGAGCGATTATGTCCAGAAAAACTGAAGTAATAGACCCCTTTTACAGGTGCTGTGAAGATACCTGTAAAAGTACAGCAACAATTAACAATTATGTTTGAAATAATTACACTGTTATTTTGACAAAATGTAGTTTTTAGTGTGAAACATTGGTTCAGTATAAGAACACATACCAGTGTTTGGGTTGTAAGCTCTTCCCTCATTCACATAGACATTATTGTAAACCAGTGTGACTGGAGTGTTGAAGGGTCCAAAGTTATCTGTTGATCCAAGTGTGGCGCCAAATGCCACTTTATATTCTGTGTATCAGATCATTTTTGGTTAAAAATATCCATATATATTAATCACTCAAACCTTTATATAGCATATTAAATGCTTATTATTGCTTCTGCTGGCTAGTGAATGTTATACTGCATGGTTTCCATAAATGTTTCAGTTCTATTGAAGCACAGAATGCTTCTTGATGTGACAGCACTACTACTAACGGACTAAAATTCCTTTACCTCTGATTTTTATTTATATTTAAGAAATATAAATAAATTATGAGAACAGGCAGGAATATGTTACCATTTCTCCCGAGTTGTTTCAGTTGATCCTCAGTGATCTGCAGTCTGTTCTTCAGAGAACTCACAGTAGATTTCAGCTGTGTCAGCTCAGACTGGATCCCTGTGATAATGTGTGGCTGGAACTCACCAGGAGTGAAAACAGCACCTCTTTTTTTCACATTCAAAAGCTCAGTCCCCTCAGCCTGCACTTCGTTCTCTTCCTGCTGGACCTCAGCAATACAGTCACAGCTGAAGAGAAGCAGCAGCAGTGGATACAGAATGGTGCAGGACATCTTTGGTCTTCAACACTTCTTATGCTGATATTAAACTATAGGATGATGCAAGTGCAGCTGGCCACCAATTTAACATGCTCTAGACACACCTCTGTATCCGCCTGATATGCGTTTTCTCATTATTTATCACGCATCTCTGGTGGCGATTGTTGTGATAGCACTATAACTCTTGTGCAAGTTTATTCACAACCATATTAAATTCATGCTACAAGCATTATTCTTTCCACCAAGCATTTTTTTTGTAAAAGTATTGCACAAACTGTGCTTAATTTTCATAAGTCAAAAAATGATTATATTCATTCAAGGTCTCTTTCACAATTAAGTGTTGTTATTTTTTGCAAGGGTGTGTGAGACTGTACTAAACTTAATAATCAGTATCCAGAAATCTGCTGAACCAGGTGGAGTTTCAGCAGCGCCCGCAGCAGCTCAGCACTGAAGAGTCTTAAGTCTGTCTGAAGTAAAGAAAGAGAGCGACGAAGAGGCCCATTCACGTATTTGTCGGGTGTAAACAAACATGTAATTACTGCAAATATCAAACTTAAATATATTGAGCAGATATATTGAGCAGCTTACAGATAACAGAGCATTGAGTAATATTACTATGCAATTACTAGCTTATTGAAAATCTCTAAGCAATATGCATGACAACAGATAAATATGTATTATATGTATTATATGCACAATTTGAACAGGTTTACTGTGAATACAGACAAGCACCTTCAAATATAACTGGTTCAACGTATAGGTAAATGTGTCAAATGTGCCAATCAAGATAAAACTTGAAACTAAAACACTGTAAAAAAATATATATATATCATGATTTTAACAGTAAAAGACTCATGTCACACGCACCGGATTACGTGAGGTCACGAGGTCCCGGAAGTAATCTCCGCGGGTATATAAACAGGAAGTAAGGTTCAGCTGGCACCGGACATTGAGTTCATGTTGAACTACTGTGTAGGTCGCCTTTCTCTTCTCCAACCAACTCACGTGAGTACCGCTCTACAGAGCTATTTATATACCTATCTGTGTGCGTGTGAGAACGCGGGTTTCCTGGTGGAAATCTCTACTCCTTTGCTGGAGCGTTCTCAGATAAACAGCGTGGTTAACCTACTCACTTGTGTGTATCCGCGTTTGAGTTCTCCGTCACGCTACACAGGGACCTATCCTCAATCGAACACTTCCTGTCTTGCCTCCGTGACAGAATGTCCGGTCCCGAGATGGCCCTGGCGGATTTGGGGCAGCTGTGGGGAGTGGTGCAGCTGCAGGCTATGGAGATCGCTACTCTGCGGCAGGAGCTGGTGGCTTCCCGGGCGGAGATTACCGCGCTGCGCGCCGAGACCGCGGGTCTTCAGGCGGTGTGCGCGACGCTCCGTTCGGATCTCACCGCCCTGCAGGCGGATCACGATGACCTGGCCGCTGCGCCGGCTCCTCCGGTTGAACCAGTCCGCCAACTTTCCCCTGCCAGTCATCCCAAGATATCACTTCCGGACAAATGGGATGGGTCCGGAACCAGATGCGATGTTTTTCTCACAAACCTAAATCTCATCTTTGAGTTTCAGCCGTCAAGATATCCCACTGACCGCAGCCGGATCGCTCTTCTCACTTCCCTCCTCACGGGACAGGCAGCTGAGTGGGCCACGGTAGTTCTGAAAGCTGACACCGACATCGCTCACTCCTACCCAGCATTCACCACCGAGCTCAGAACCGTCTTTCAACATCCTGAGAGCGAGGTGGAGGTTGACTCACGGCTGTACCATCTAAAGCAAGGGAGTCGCAGCGTCAGCCGTTACACCACTGAATTTCGCACCCTTGCAGTCCAAACCACCTGGAGCAACGCCGCTCTCCGCACAGCCTATTATGAAGGACTTTCTACCCATCTTAAAGACGAATTGGCTGTGCGGGAGCTCCCTGACACCCTGGAGGGCATGATCCAGCTGGCCCTCCGGGTGGATCAGCGGATGAGTCATTCCACTAAACCTCTTTTCCGTTCTTTCACAGGATCCACCGGTTACAAGACAACATCTGAACCATCTGCCTCCAACGCTGTCGCTGCGTCTCCTTCTCCTCCACCAATCGCCTCAGAGGCCCATTCTAGCGGAGCCGGGGAACCCATGCAAATAGGGCGCACCTCCCTGTCAGCGGCAGAGAGGGCCAGATGCTACCGCGAGGGCCTGTGTGCCTATTGCGCCTCCCCGGACCACCATCGTGCGGTCTGCCCTCTGCGTCCGGGAAACGGACAGACCAGGTGAAGAGGGGGAGGTCTTCATCTGGTCCCACTGCTGCGAAAACCTACCCTGAGTCCGTCACTTCCCGGTTGCTGCTGCAGGTATCAATCCTCATGGGCCACCAATGGATCGAGACCACCGCATTCGTTGATTCGGGTGCGGCTGGGAACTTCATCGATCAGGCTTATGCTGCCCACCTGGGGATTGTAACTGAGGCGTTATCCCAACCTTTGAAAGTCACCGCCATTGACGGTCGCCCCCTAAGTCTAAGTCCCATCACTCACCGCACCCAAGAGCTCACCCTCATCATCGACAACCACTCAGAGACTATCCAATGTCACTAAAATTCCCTCACCTGCTATCATTCTCGGTCACCCCTGGCTCGTCACTCACGACCCCCTCATCTCCTGGACGTCACACCGGATCATTCATTGGGGCGCGACCTGTCAGGAGCTCTGTCTCCAGGCCAAGGCTGGGACATGTTCGGGGGAGTCCGGGGCCCTCAATGTCGACCGCGAAGCTATCCCCGTCCAGTACCACGACCTGGCCGAGGTCTTTAGCAGGCGCAGCGCGGCCCGGCTGCCTCCTCATCGCCCCTACGACCTCGCTATCGATCTCGTGCCGGGCGCGGTGCCACCCCGCGGTCATTTGTACTCCCTTTCGGCTAAGGAACAACTCGCGATGGAGGAGTACGTAGCGGAGGGTCTTCGCGCAGGTACCATCCGACCCTCCAGCTCTCCGGCGGCCGCGGGGTTCTTCTTTGTAAAAAAGAAGGACGGGGGTCTCCGACCGTGTGTTGACTACCGAGGGATCAATCAGATCACTGTGAAGAACCGTCATCCACTCCCTCTCACCAACACCACCCTGGACGCCCTCTCTGGTGCCCACTTCTTTACGAAGTTGGACTTACGGAGCGCTTACAATCTGGTACGCATCAGGGAGGGCGACGAGTGGAAGACGGCCTTCATAACCCCCACCGGTCACTACAAGACCCTCGTGATGCCCTTCGGCCTTTGCAACAGTCCAGCCGCATTTCAGCACTTCATCAATGATGTTCTCCGGGACATGCTGGGTAGATGGTGCTACGCTTACCTGGACGACATCCTCATCTACTCCAAAACCTTAGAAGAGCATACCCAGCATGTCCGAGCAGTTCTTCAGAGGTTGCTGGCCCACCAGTTGTACTGCAAGCTGGAGAAATGTGCTTTCCACCAGCACTCCACCACGTTCCTGGGTTTTATCCATGGATCCCCAGAAGCTGGAAGCTGTGCGTTCGTGGCCCCTACCCACATCACTTAAACAGTTACAGCGCTTTCTGGGGTTCGCCAACTTCTATTGGCGATTCATCCGGGGCTTCAGTTCGACTGCAGCACTTCTCACTGCTCTCACAAAACCATCACGCGGAGAATTCCACCTCACCCCGGAAGCCATTCAAGCATTCAAGACTCTCTGTCATCAGTTCACCACAGCTCCGGTTCTCACTCATCCCGATTCTACCAAGCCCTTCGTTGTTGAGGTGGACGCTTCCGATGTGGGTGTAGGAGCCGTCCTCTCGCAACGCGGTCCAGATGAGAAGTTACACCCATGTAGCTTCTTCTCCAGAAAATTTAATCCCACACAGCAACGTTACGGGGTAGGGGACCGTGAGCTGCTGGCCATCAAGTGGGCTCTGGAGGAATGGCGTCACTGGCTCCAGGGCGGCAGTGAGCCATTCACCATCTGGACCGATCACCAGAACCTCACAGTCATCAAACAAACCAAACAACTTAATCCCAGGCAGGCGCGGTGGGCACTCTTCTTTGAACACTTCAACTTTCACCTGTCTTACCGTCCCGGATCCAAAAACACCAAAGCTGATGCACTCTCCCGACAACACCAAAGAGACACCGTCACCTCCGAACCCGCACCTGTCCTACCTCCCCAGATCATTTTGGCTTCCATACGGTGGGGGTTAGAAGAGAGAGTGCGCCAGAGTCACAGCCAAGAACCTCCTCCACCCGACACACCCGCTGGACGCCTCTTCGTTCCCAACGACCTGCGTCAGGAGGTGCTCCAGTGGGGACACGACTCCACGTTGGCTGGACATCAGGGAGTTCAGAGAACCGCCAGCTTCATCGGCCGGGCGTTCTGGTGGAGGACACTGCGGAAGGACGTACAGGAGTACGTCCAGGCCTGCAACATCTGTGCCCGCTCAAAAAACCCAAACGCGCCCTCCACCGGGGAGTTGCAGCCCCTCCCCGTCCCCAGACGCCCCTGGACTCACATCTCCCTCGACTTCGTCTCTGGACTCCCCGAGTCCCTAGGAAAGAACACCATCCTCACCATCGTGGACCATTTCTCCAAAGCTGTGCACCTGGTGGCTCTCTCCGGACTCCCCTCTGCCAAGACCACCGCGGAATTAATTCTCGAACATGTAGTCCGCCTGCATGGGTTTCCCCAGGACATCGTCTCAGACAGAGGGCCCCAGTTCACGGCCAAGTTCTGGCAGGCCTTCTGCCATCTGGTCGGCACCACCTCCAGCCTATCGTCCGGTTTCCACCCTCAAACTAACGGCCAGACGGAGCGGGCCAACCAACAACTGGAGCGCTTCCTCTGATGCTTTGCCAGTGAACATCAGCGCTCCTGGGCTAGCTACCTCGTCTGGGCCGAGGTACAACAACCTCCACACCTCCACCGCTACCGGCCTAAGCCCATTCGAGGTATGCTACGGATTTCAACCTCCCATATTTGAACATCAGGAGCCGGAGGTTGAAGTTCCGTCTGCCCAACAGTTGGTCCGCCGGTGTCGGCGGCTCTGGAACCACGCCCGTGCTGCCATTCAGAAGGCCAACTGACGCTACGTCACGCAGCACCGCCGCCGACACCCTCCGGGACGATTGTTCCACGTAGGTGACAGGGTTTATCTATCCACCCGGAACATCAATCTCAAGACGGACTCCAAAAAACTCACCCCCCGGTACATCGGCCCCTTCAAGATCACCCACCGTCTGAACCCTGTCACCTTCCGGCTCCAGCTGCCTGCTTCCCTCCGGGTCCATCCCATATTCCATCAATCCCAACTAAAACCTGTCTTCTTCTCTCCCCTGTCTCCCCAGGTCCCTGCTCCCCCCCCACCCCGGATCCTGCCTATACCGTTCGGAGAATCCTCGACTCGCGACCCCGAGGCCGGGGCACCCAGTACCTTGTAGACTGGGAGGGCTACGGTCCGGAGGAGCGGTCGTGGGTTCCCGGACGGTTCATCCTGGATCCAGCCCTCATCCAGGACTACCGTCGTCGGGTATCCTCTGCTCTGGGTCCGTCTGGTGCCGGCCCTGGAGGGGGGGGTACTGTCACACAGGGGGGGTGGAGGGGGGGGTACTGTGACAGCTACAGTAAAAAAAATATTAATTGGTTATTGGTAAGCTCCCTTACAGGTGAAAAACTGTAATGGACATTTCACGTAATTTAAAATACAGTTTTTGGAAGTGAAAAAAGAACGTATAATTTACAGTGAAAAACTATAAATTAAAAACATTGTGAAAACCCTCGTTTCCTGTTGTATTTAACGTTTGATGTTTTTTTGTTTTGTTTTGGGGTTTTTTGTTGCTGAAATAACTTTCTTAGTTTTTTTTTTCTTACTAGTTATGTTAATTAGGGTTGTATGTTAAATCTAATGTTGTTAAACGTTTATTGCATTATTTCAGTATTATGCGGGTTACCGTGATGGTGTTTCGTGTTTATGTGAATGATATTGCACACCTTCCATAAACTATATAATAGAAATTTAAATATTAATTAAAGTTAAATCCATAAAATCTGTAATTTTCACTTTCACTTGTAAAACCTAAAATGTTGCTACTATATTTTTATGGTAAAATTTTGGCAACCACAGCCGCATGTTTTTTGTTTGTTTGTTATACTGTAAGTTTGTGTTCACAGTATAGCAAAGTAATTTTATTGCTAGGTTATTATGTTACATATTGCTAAAATGCATTTGGTAATTGTAATTTTTTTTTTTTTTAATATACTTTTTTATTTCATCATTAAAATCCCTTTTTGCTTTCATAAAACACTTCTCTTGCACTCTACGGAACATCATTAGCCCATTACTGTATACACTGTTCACCCATGACTGTGTAGTCAGATCTAGCTCTAATTCCATTTTAGAAGGATGACAGTATCATTATTTAATTTAATCATCTGAACTAGCACAAGTCATATATATGCACGCAGCCGACTTACCTCTGTCAATCGACAGCTTTCCGGCATCCCCCCTCCTCACTCTTAATCTATTCTCATCCCACACTTGGGATGGGGGAGGGGGGGTCTCTGGGTTCGGAGGCTCAGAGCCCTCCCCCAGGACAGCACACCAAAATATGCTTACTATTTGCTCAACAAGATTATATTAAGGGTGAACTCGTGAAACTATATTATTTTGGCATTCATCATTATTTATGCTTGACTGTCTTCAAAAAATAAATAAATAAAATAAAATAAATAAATACATTTAAGCCGGGGAAGTATGATTATGGTCTGACCTTAACTGTACTTGCAATTGACCCTGTGCGAAAGAGAGAACATTGTTTGTGAAATACTCTTGTGTGCTTACAAAAGAGTATTTCACAATAATGCTCACTCTTTTGCAAGGGTCCAATCGCAGGTACAGCAGAGATCAAACATTTTTACTTAAACCTGCAAAATGTTAATTAAAAAAAAATGCACAACAATTATTGCACAAACAATGCTCACCCCTTTTGCAAGAGCTCTTTCACAAATGTGAAACCATACTAACAGACGGTCTCACAGAATCTGCTGATTTTACAGACTTTTTAATCTCTCTCATCAACAGTACCTCCCTGCTTTAAGCACGCAACCATAGTTCTGGTTCCCAAGAAAGACAAAGTTCACTCTCAATGACTGCTGGCCAACAGCACTTACACCCATCACAATTGATGTTTGACTTATTTTATGTATAAAGGAAATGAAATATTTTCTACCTGAAATATATTTTCTAATAATCAACAACAGCAACTATGTGCACCTCCAGGAAAATTCATGGGTCTTTGATAATGCACACAACCACAATGCATTTGTTGGCTATTTACATTTTCCTCTTTGAAAATCTCATTAAATTCACGAAGTTTGACAAAATTTGTCAAAAGTTGCAGGTTTCTAAATATGACCTTAAGTAAGTTTTTAAAGTCACTTATAGAAGTACATACACTCCAGAAATTTGTTAATATATCACTTATTGTGATGACAAATTCTAAATAGTTTTTTTTTATGAAGCTTGCTTATTGAATAAGATTCTATAAGAACATGCTGACAAAACTGGATATTAAGAGGGCTCTTTTGAAAAGTTGTTAGCCATGCCAATAATAATTTATGCTAGGCAGGACTGAAAAAGCCCCTACCTCAACAGCATTCAATGCTGAGTGATCTGAGCTGTCATAAAGGCAAAATTGTGAATGTTACGGTGATTTAGTCTTAAGAAAATATGTTAAAATTCAAATTAATAAATGTGTTTTAGCTCTTTAGAGCTTTAAAATAAAGTGATATTAATGGCATCTCATAATTTGTATTTTGGTTTGTGGTTATTAAAATCTTCATAGAGGCAGATTTTCTTAAAATTTGTATCAAAAGTGGCCATAGTTACAAATACCCCCTTATATACAGCTGAAGTCAGAAGTTTACATACACCTTGCAGAATCTGCAAGAAGATAATTATTTTACCAAAATAAGAGGGATCATACAAAATGTGTTATTTTTTATTTAGTAATTTATTTAGATTTTTCACATATAATCAACAAGAGAAAATAATAGCTGAATTTATAAAAATGACCCTGTTCAAAAGTTTACATTAATTTGTTTCTTAATACTGTGTTGTTACCTGAATGATCCACCACTTTGATTTTTTGTTTTGATATGTTTAGTGATAGTTGTTTATTAGCTTCTTGTTTGTCCTGAACAGTTAAACTGCCTGCTGTTCTACAGAAGGTTCAAACACTCACTGATGCTTCAGAAGGAAAAACAATGCATTAAAAGCCAAAGGGTGAAAACTTTTTTAATCAATATCAGGGTAAATTCAACTTATTTTGTCTTCCAGGAAGCATGCAAATATCTTCTGTAGCTTCTGAAGGGCAGTACTAAATGAAAAAAAAAAAAAAAAGGTATTTAGGCAAAATAGAAAAATGTACTGTACACATTCTCATTCCAATCAAAAGTTTACACCCCTGGCTCTTAATGCATCATTTGAGCATTTGAACCTTCTTTAATAGTTGCATATGAGTCTCTCAGTTGTCCTCAGTGTGAAAAGATGGATCTAAAAATCCTACGGTCATTGCTGGAAGGGGTTCAAATACACAAAAATGCTGGAAAACCAAAGAATTTGTAGGACCTGAAGGAATTTTCTGAACTAAACTAAACAACAACAAAAAACACAGTTGTGGATCATTCAGATAGCAACACCGTATTAAGAATCAAGGGGGTGTAAACTTTTGAACAGGGCCTTTTTTTTATAAATTCAACTATTGTTTTCTCTTGTGGACTATATGTAAATGTCTTTTATGTGAAATATTGTATACAGGTAAACGAAAACATGCATTTTGTATGATCCCTCTTATTTTGGTAAAATAATTAACATTTTGCAGATGCTGAAAGGGGGGTGTAAACTTTTGACCTCAACTGTATACAAATGTGAAATGCTTAATAAAACAATTTCAAACATAGCTGATAATATCATAAATAATTGTAACTATTTATTGTAATAAAATGTAAAATTAGTTCAGCTTTCCGTCTGTCGATCTTGTATTTTTTTTCCATTTCACTTCACGTCTCACGTTTAAGAAAAAACGTGTTCTGTGAGAACCGGCCTTTACCTTGTCTCCTAAAATGTACCTGGGTCCATGTTGGCCTTCCACAGGTAAAGACAATTTATCAACAAAACATTTGAATGAATAAAATATGCATTTAAACATTAAAAAATATAGAATGGTGTTGGCTCTTTTGTGTTCTAATGTTCTTCTGTGTTCCAAATGACATGTTTCCATTATAAGGTTATGTCAAAGGAGATCTATAGGAAATGTGCTTTTCTATAGGCTGTGGCTGGTAAACTTTGTGACTATCCAGTCACCAATATTAATATTTATAAATTTATAATTGGTATTAAGTTTATTTTTGTGTGCTTTTTTTTTTTTTTTACCATTAATTATTTTTTTATTTGTTTATGCATGTATATTTATAACCTTGAAGCTCAAACTGTCTATGATTTCTATGACTCTGTGTTCTGTGTTTGTTTTTTGTTATTATGCATTTTATTTTATTTATTTATTTATTTTAATTAAGAAGTGAATTTATGGTACTCATACTAAATATAATACTATCATTTATAGGTATAATTACAATTTAAGCATTTATCCACATTTTTACTGGAAAATGGCACATGTTGGTTTTCTAATCCTTTATTCTTTTACTAAAGCCTTAACCGCGTGTTACTGACTGATACTGTATATAACACTGCTTGCAATGACTAACTTTAGCTGGAAGAGGGCAGCCTTCAACTTTGCTGTAAACATTGGCAGTTGGTTTAGAGAGTGTGTGTTGACTCTTGAATACCTCTAGAGGTCTCCAAATAACCTATTAAGAAAAAACCTTTAAACCACTGTTAAAAAAAAAAAAAAAAAAAGCCAAACAACACACACACAAAAAACAAACAAACAAACAATTGGTGACAAGATACATATTTGCTTTTTGCTGGAAATTGCAGTGCACATTAATGTTGCAACTGAGTGAATTAAGTGCATTACAAATCAAGTTTCTATTTTCCTATTTTCCTTCACTTCAAAATTTAAAAGTGAAGTTAACCAATCCTTTAAAGCCATGTAAATGCAATGTGCACTGCAGCAAAATACTTTCAATGTCATGTTCTATTAAAGTGTGAAACCACTTTAAAAAACAATTGGTGACAAGATATATATTTGCTTTTTGCTGGAAATTGCAGTGCACATTAATGTTGCAATTGAGTGAATTAAGTGCATTACAAATTAAGTTCCTATTTTTTTCCCCTCTTTGTCTTTTTTAAAAGTATTTATTTATTTATTTCATTTAGAAACTAGATGGAATTAAGATTTTTAGACAGGCTTTAGTTTTCAGCTTGTTATGGATTGATTGATTGATGTGTGCAGCAGATATAACGCATCATAAAAATGTTCATTACAGTACAGCACAGTATAAATTAAGACTGAGGGAGAAAAATGAGTGACAAAGCAAACAACTCAGCACGTCCAAGTTCCGCAGCAATCCAAATGAGTCAGAACTGGAAATAATATGCCAGCATCATATTGGAAGAAAGGCCCTTTGTGCTAATGACGGTGTGTAATGCATGCTAATGATGGCACGTATTGTTAAAGCATAGCTCTTGCGTCGTAATCCATGATGAGGAAGAAACAGAGTGGTATAGCCTACCATAGGGCTTGCAATGTCACGTTTATTGCAGCATGCCAGTCCCGCTACTCTGCTGACCAAAGTCCAATCTGTCACGTTGTCTCCGTCTCTAGGGTACTGCCAGTCGTTTATAGCTTACAATTTATTACACTATTAACTTTTATTACCATTCAAGCACCACCGTCCACCTCTTCATACAAGGTAAGCAAGGCCACCAGAGTCTGAATCAAAAAAACGAGATCTGTCACCTTTTACAGTGTGCATGTATGTATACAGCATGTCCAAGTGTTTTGGGGTTCACGCTTGATACACTGTATGCATCAAGTCCCATCACTAGTGATATACGCTGTGAAACCTTACACTTTAAAGCTAAAAATAAGTGAGGCTTTTTCAAGCTTCGAATCAAATGAACCGATCGCTTTGTCAAATGTCACTGTTTGAAGTGTTCGAAACTCCAGCGGGCTTTGAATCCGATTGAATGTCAGTTAAAGGATTTGCTCACTTCCAGAATAAAATTTTCCTTCACAAGATTCAGTTACTCAGGAAAAAGGTGGATAGTGTTTTCACGACGCATCATCGATCGGCCATATTGGTTGCACTTAATGTAAACAATGCCACTGAACCAAATGAAACTCACATATTTTGCTGACTATTGCTGCTGAAAATAGTAAACTATTGTCATGTTTTGGGCTATACTAATCGGTCGGACAGGGAAAAACATTTGGAGTACTATAGACTGCCAAAAGATATTACAAATCAGAGAAGAGTGCAAAAAAACGGAGGAACAAAAGACAGAATTTCTAGGGCAAGAATCTTGACAACATTTGTATTTGTTCTTATCATTTCCTGTCAGGTACATGCAATATTAGGCTAATATCTTAATTAATACTGCCTATTTACTTTTGGCAAAATATTGCACCCATTCCTGCTTACTAAGTCCTTCTCTATATTATTTAGGAGTTTCCACATGTTTTTCTGTGGTTTAGACAGCATTGCAAGCATGCAATAATGTGTGAGGTCGTGCTAGTGCAAGATGAGTGGTTACAAAGTATATAAATTTTAATCTATTTAGAAAAAGAATGAGGAATAAGAGAAGACACTTATTCTTCGGCTTTGAAGCTGAAATTGCAATTTGGGCATTATAGTCCACTATATGGAAAAAAAAAACCTGGAATGTTTTGAACATCGGATGACATAGGTGTGAGTCAATTATCGGGAAAATTTGAAAGTGAAGTTAACCAATCCTTTAAAGCCATGTAAATGCAATGTGCACTGCAGCAAAATACTTTGTCATGTTCTATTAAAGTGTGAAACCACTAACATTTTAAAAAGGTATGTTACAAAGCGTTGTTTACTGATATCAAGTGATCATTTTGTGCTCCAAAGCACTGCTTAAAAACAAAAGAATCAAAGCACCCATTACTACTTTTTGATATAGGCCAGGGGTTCTCAACTGCGGCCCGCAAGATTCATTTTCCTGCAGAGTTTAGCTCCAACCTTGATCAAACTCACCTTCCTGTAACTTTTTTAGTGATCTTGGGTAGGGTTGCTGTGTTCTGATTCGCAAAGAAGAAAAGTTTTTAAATGCGCTTTCTACGCATGCGCATATGTGTTCACCCAGCGTGTTCGGTGGGTTAGACCTCATTAAGAATTTCTCCTGGCTGTGAGAGCTAATAAACCTAATTTGAGCAGCACCAGCACAGACACAGATGAACCCAAGGGCCTGCTTTGCGTTTTTCAAATTAAGAGGGCTTCACTTTTCTCTGTGTCTGCATGGAGTCATTAGGGGAAGGGGTTTGTGGAAAAAAGGAAACGAACAGCAAGCAAGTCATATCAAAGCACATCCCTAATTTACTTGAATCTCGGAGAACACGACAAATTGAATCTGCTGCGCACGCTTAATGTGAATAATTTTCCAATTCTTTAACTCTGAGGTCCAATCTGCTGCTGAATAATAAATGGTGACACACAGGCTAGTTTAACATTAGCACTCATTAGCAAATGGCAAAAATCATTAAAGCAAAGCCATGATAACCTGTTATGTTTAATAGGGAATCATTTGGTGAGGTGACATGGAAGATTATGCAAAATGTATTTTTACATCGTGGCTAGAATGTTTTAATGCATCGGATTTTCTTAAAGAGAAAGGAGGTGTAGATGGAGGAGATTCTCCATGCTTCCCCAGTTGTCCACTGTGCCATATTGCAGATGTTACAAAGCCACCAGACACCCAAAAATCAATCCATGTTGTGCCTCCCTGTTTCTATGGCATCTCCAATTTCCTTTTAATTATTTTTATATACTCATTCATTTATTTGTTGGCAGGGTTCTTAGTGGTTAAATTAAAGGGATAGTTCACCTAAAAATAAAAATTCTGTCATTAATTACTCACCCTCATGTCGTTACAAACCTGTAAGATCTTCGTTCATCTTCAGGACACAAATTAAGATATTTTTGATGAAATCCAAGAGATTTCTGGCCCTGCATAGACAGCAATGCGACTGACACATTCGAACCCCAGAAAGGTAGTAAGTATAAAATAGTCCATCTGTGATTCAACCGTAGTTTAATGAAGCTACGAGAATACTTTTTGTGTGCAAAGAAAACAAAAATAACAGCTTTATTTAACAACTTCTCTTCCCTGTCAGTCTTCGATGCACATTCAAGAGTACCAGGATGCATGTGGTTATGGTTGAAGCACTGATGTCACATGGACTGTTTCAGCAATGTCCTTTCTACCTTTCTGGGCCTTGAGTGTGTTTCTTTGCTGTCTATGCAGGGTCAGAAAGCTCTCGGATTTCATCAAAAATATCCTTATTTGTGTTCTGAAGATGAATG
The DNA here is from genome assembly GCF_022985175.1 of Labeo rohita. Classification (NCBI taxonomy): domain Eukaryota; kingdom Metazoa; phylum Chordata; class Actinopteri; order Cypriniformes; family Cyprinidae; genus Labeo; species Labeo rohita. The sequence goes on from NC_066870.1 coordinate 28,326,707, forward strand.
AAGATCTTACAGGTTTGGAACGACACGAGGGTAAGTAATTAATGACAGAATTTTCATTTTTGGGTAAACTGTCTCTTTAAGTCAGACTACATAACACTGGTGCTTCCAGAAAACTCTTTAATGCTGCTTTTGCAACAGGGCTCTCAAGGAGAGCTGAGAAGCTAAACAGGATCCGCGGAGAGTGGAGAAGCACAGACATAATAGATGGATCACATGCTATTTATACAGGCTGGCTCGGAAAACTGAGCGTGAGAGGAGAGAAAATGAAGGGGAGTGAAGGAGGAAGAGAACATGTTGACTCGCGCTAATCTGTTTCATCTCTCTGTACACTCCTTGTGTGTTTTTCTCTTAAGATGAAGAGAAAACCACACAGACTTATTTTCAATCCGAAGATCAAATCCTTACAATCACCTGTTCAATATTGGGCCATGCTGAGTCCAAATCCCCAATATACCCTCAGGCAATTGGAAGCTGGCGCTGTAACTACCCTGACGAACAAATTTTGCAGCGTTAGCATAACAGTACAGAACTGTTTAGTCATGATGTTAGGTTGTAGGCCAACCTGGGAAGGCTAATCCACTTCAGGAATTTCTAATGGTTTTGGATTTGAGTAAAACTGAGATTTGAGTTAAATACTATGAATATGTGAACGTTTAGTAGGAGAAATTTCAGATGTTACTGTTTAGTTGGTGCTTTCACAACTAAAGAAGACCTTAAAGGGATAGTTTATACAAAAATGAAAATTCTGTCGTTAATTACTCAGCCTCATGTCGTTCCAAACCTGTAAGACCTTCGTTCACCTTCGGAACACAAATTAAGATATTCTGGATGAAAACCGAGAGCTTTCTGAGCTTGCAAAGACAGCAACGCAACTGACAAGTTCAAGGCCCAAAAATGGTAGTAAGAACATTGTTAAAATAGTCCTTGTGACAGCATGTCCTGATTTTGCTGAGTTAGATGTGTTCTTGGGTCAACAACATTTTAATCCAAAAATTTAATCTTGACCACATCCCTACACCTAAACCTAACCTTACCCATGAGTAATCCCTAAAATCATAAGAAATGATAGATGAATGACACTGATGTACAAGCACCAAACACTGATTGTAAGCCTAAACTTCACAAAAACTAAAATCTGATTGGTTAATCACAATGTTGTTCCAGGGTCAACAAAGATGTTGATCCAGGAACATATCGTACTTGGTAAAATCAGGTTCTGCCCTTGTGACATCAGTGGTTCAACCGTAATGTTATAAAGCTACAATAATACTTTTTGTACATAAGGAAAACAAAAACAACTTTGTTCAACAATTTATCCTCCTTGGTGCAAGTCTTCAAGGCACGTTCACAAGTACTCACGAAAGTTAGTAGTTGTTTTTTTCCCGTTAAGATGAACAGCCAATCAGCATCTCTCTCACCAACTGCCAGATACCAAATCAACATGCTTACTCAGCCAAAAAGACTTTAGTAAAGGAGAATAAAATAAACAAGCATTAATCAGTTATTTAACTGAAGGTTTTACTACCTGATCTCATGACGAAAAACATACCTGTGGGAACTCTTTCCCAAGGTAAAACAGCAAGCACTTGTAATCGTTTTCGTACACAGCTTCATATATTTTGCTTTCCGGATGTAACAAGCTTGCTCGGTAGCTCGGCTGGCATGGAATTGGATTTAGGATGCCGAAAACTTGAGTAAGAATCCTGTGAAAAACATGACTCACGATGAAAGAGCTGAAAGATGACAGATTGAAAAACAAGCTAAAACGGCATGCTTGCGATTTTGTTTTTTCATCACATTCGCTTTTGTTCATACTAGTGGGTAGGTTTAGGTGTAATGCAGATGGTACATTAGTTTAACCCTTAAAAGCATACCTCGCGTCTTTAGCGAACCAGGACATCATTTACTACCCTCTTCCTTAATTGTTTTTAAGTTTGACATCAGCTTTCTTAGTATTCCTCAGTCTATTCATTATAAACAATAAAACAAGAATAAAATATATAGGGTCGCTAGAGAACCGAGGTGTGTAATTGTCACACTCCTGTGGACTATTTCATTGGTTTTTCCCTTGCATGCCTTTATTTGGTCTTTCCTTTTCCGTTTTCAATTATGTCGTCATTGTTTAATCATTCTCACCTGTCCTCATCTGATTAGCCTGTGTATTTAAGTTTGGTTGAGTTCCTCATTTGTTTGTCGGGTCTTGAAGTTGTTTAAAGTCTTTTAGTGTTGTTTGCGTGTGGATTCCCTGCTGTTCCTGTTCCTTAGTGTGGATTATATTAATAAAGTTTATGGTCCTGATCTCCTCGTCCCTACTCCTCATTCCCGCACATGACATGTGACAGTAATAGCGTAAGTATATTTTTCGTGCACAGAAATATGTAAATATCTGATGACTAAATACATGCAATTCACCTTTAGACATTGAGGCAACACTGTTTGATAGACAATAATGATGTGATGTTTCACTCGTAATTATTGCAGCCATAAAACAAAAGAATATCATCAGCAAAAATTGAATTGGTTTGAATGGCTTTACTGCAGCGCAATTACTGTATGCAATAAAATGTAAATGTCACTGTCATTTGATAGTGGATGTGGTGAATAAGCTGCCAGTGATCAAAATAATGGTTTTGAAGTCATTGAAAATGATAGTTTTTCGAATATGGTTGACAACGCGATTATGAGCCAGATGCTGAATCTACTGTGGACGTGTGCTCTGACGATGACGGCGATGGTAAAATCATCTGCTCAAATTGAACCTTTCTAAGTTTTAAAAGGTAACGAAATATGCTTTATTTTATTTTTACGTAATTGTTCTTAAAATATATATCAATATCAACGTCTGCAATGTCTGCAACGTCACTTGATCTGGAAAGCATCTGCTGTGTACAAACATTTGGCAGACGTCTGTAAGATGTCAGGTTTACATACATTCTAAATCATAAACATCTTAAAGACATCTAATAGACATCTATTTTACATCTGATAGGGAATGTCCTACAGACGTATTGCAGATGAGCAAACAATCTAAAAAAATACGTCTTGCAGATGTAAATGCAGGCCTCAAATAGACGTCTCAGAGATGTTCCTGTGCTAACAGGTTTTTTTTTGCTATTGCAGAAGTTAGAGATCCATCTGTGCTGGATATATAGGCCCGAGTCGCTAAAGAAAATATGTAATAATGATTGGCGAAACAGTCATGCATTTACAGGGTATATACAGAACTTCTTGAGTTGAATTTAATACCTTTTACTACCTTTTTTAATACCTTCAAAAAAAAATTTTAATACCAGCGCGACTTAGAGCTGTAACTGTAGTGGCGTAAATGAAATATCTTTCCAAATGGAATAACATACTGCATCACAATGTAACAAGGTCATTATAACTTAACATCAACACTGAACTCAAAAACTGCCCACAGATATAAGAATAGAAATAAAGACAGAAGAGGAAGGAGACATCTTCTTCATAGATCATTAGTCAGTAAGTCTGATGTGTGAGCAATCTAAAAAAGAGGTGGCGGTGCAGTAAGCACAGGTGTTATTAAAATAAATCAAGCTGATACATTTAAGTAAAGCAGAGGGATTAATCAAGATGTCACAATGGGCCTTTGTCCATAGTTTTAATCAATGTCAAAAAGTAACAATTGCATTAGAGCTGAAGATCTTTGCCCCGAACCCAACGGGTTCGGTCGGGCTCAGGCTTAATTTATATAATTGTACACGGGCTCGGGCTTGCGCGGTAAATGAGCGGTCATGTGATGCGTTTCGATTAGCGCGAGACAGATGCGAAAATTGATGTTGAGGAGGTGAAACGGAGGCATGCCTCTGGTGATTACGTTTTGGCAAAATTTGCCAGATCAGTACTGTGCATCCCGGCCTGTCACAGCAGCAGTGAAAGGGTGTTCAGCGCTGCTGGACGCACCATCAGTGAGCGCAGGACCACACTGAAACTACAGTGGATTCAATCATTTTCCTCCACAAAAATATGTACCCTACTCTTGGTGAGTAAGGGTTTTTCAATTATAACAAAATATTAATTGAGTCTTAAATGCATAATGTAGACAGAGTATATAGGCTAATGTTGGCATTATTACAAATTATTACTGAAATTATTACATTTCAGCTGCTATTCACTCTCGCGTTGAGGCGGGATTGTGGAGAAAAGTAGCGAAGCAAATCCCGCGGAGCCTTTATCTTAATTTAGTTACTGCCAAAACCCCATCTTAATTTAGAACTTATCTTAATTTAATATAAGAAAGTCTTTTTTATTGGCGCGTTGGCTAAGTGTATGCCTATTTAGGCCCCGATCACACCGAACGCGTTTTTTAGTTCTAAAAACGCGAGGCGCACCGCACTGCCTTTTTCTGGTGACTTTTAAAAAAAGAGCAGTGCGTTGCGGTTTTATATGTTGCTAGGCAACCATCAAATAAGCCGTCCTGTCAATCTAATCAAAGGATTATAGCGCAAGCGCTATAAAATCTTTGGTTTTTAGCTGTTAAGTAAACTGTCATATCAGCAAAAAACGTAAAACATACAGCTCCGGGTAACCCGCGATAGACACCAAAAGTTTCTCCTCCATCTCTGCAGTCTCCGACTTTTTAAGCGTCGGCAAAGAGTATATAAGTACCAAGAGGCGAAACTCTGTACTGATATGGGCAACAGTCTATAGATGGCGCTGCGGAGGCGTTGCCGCCATTTTGGACTGACACCTGCAAAAAGTGTGTAGAAGATGCGAGCGAGCAAGTGGCTGAAACGTAAGCAGTGTGCTGCAATAAATTGCAGCAATTATCAATCCACCAGGCATGATTTTGCGTTTCACCGGTTTCCAAGTGATCCACAAAGGTAATAATAATAAGGGGAAATATTTTAACTATGAATCGATTTTACAGTACATATTAAATTGTTAGCAGGACTGCTTAACATTAACATCCGCCAACTCGCCAAATGCAGGTTGATTTCAGCTGTAGCGGGTAACACAATTGCCGGTGGTGGTTTTGATCTCTGTTGCTTATTTGATTTTGATCTATTACTATTTTCAGTTCAGTGTTCACTTAATACATGACAAATTACAGAGACCTCACAATAGTTGGAGTCCGTGAGACAATGGTTGCTAGGTGTTCATATTTTGTGATAAATTTGAACAGTTTTTTATGAATGTGTACCATTTTTTTATAAATGTATTTTTTAATAAAAAAAAAAAATTACATTGTGAATAAATAAATTTGAGTGTGTCTGACTCTATCACTACCAAACATCGAATCTGGTTATTTCACTACATTAAGTTTTTAACTTAACAAGGAAAAAAATACAATAGAACATAGATATGGGTAAGTAAAGGGTTTGCAGTAATTGTATCGGTTTACTTGGTAAACAGTAAGCAGTATGAAACAGTCTAGTCAATTGGTGAAGGGGACCTGTCTATAATATTTAATTTAGATATAAATACATATATATACAAACTTTACATAAGTCATTGTAAGTTGGTCAAGCGCGACTGGCTCGTATTATTCTACGGCGTTTTGTGTAGGTGTCAGTCCAAAATGGCGGCAGCACAGTTATGTCATGGGCGGAACTGTTGCTATGGAGCGTTCTATTGAGTTTCGCCTCTTGGTACTTCTATACTCTTTGGCGTCGGTAAAACTTTCGTCACCACAAGAGAAGGCCCGCCTCTCCATTCATTCGATTGGACAATGGAAAAAACCGCGATGACGTCGGGCGCTTTTCCGCGCAGAGTTGCTTTTTTTTCAACTTCAGGCGCTCAGAGCGCTCCGGCAAAAACGCGAGGCGCAGCAGGCGGTTAAAACGCGAGGCGCCGGCGACGCATAAACAGCGCGCATAACGCTCACTGACCATAGAAAACAATTCAAAAAAGGCGCTTCTCGCTGCAAAAACGCGTTCGGTGTGATCGCGGCCTAGAGTGCTAAGATGTTACGATGTTCCAGAGGACTTATTTTATTTCTTTGTTCCAAGTTCCAAGTGGCTTATAGCCTACGTTAGTCATTAAAAAATTATATTAAAACATGTATAATTGACTCATTCTTGACAAAAGGCAAAAGAGCGGTGTGCTTGCGCACATTTGAATAATGTTGGGCTGTAAACGGGTTCGGGCTTTTAAAAAGCTGTCAATCAAAATATACTTGTCGGGCCTAACTTTTAAGGCCGATTACAGCTCTAGTTGCTAGGTCTAAACCATAGGTCTAAACACCACAACACCACAGCACCTCAGCTCGCAATGTCTGTCACGCACCTGTTGACGATGCTGCTAGGACTACTACTGGCAGTGGTTTGCATCGGGAGAGCAGTCGATGTTGAGGTCGTTGATGCAGCCGTAGCGCAGAACATTGATATGGGAAGATGCTCGCTACGTCCGCGCATCCTAGCTTGGTGGCTATTTGATTCCATATGCGATTTGACGCCATTCACCCCCACCCAGGTTACATTAATTTAATTACGGAACGGAAGCGAGCTCGCTTACATGTTTGGCAGCGAACTAGCCGGGCACCCAGTTTATTTCAGCGGCGCCGGCGCGCGCGCGAACGAACACCACCTCACATGATATCGCTCAGGTCCTACTCTCAACATATACATTAATCCACGCAAATTTTAGAAGAAAGGCCTGCACTTAACACAAATTTAAATTTATCTAAAAAAAATGGGCTCGAAAATTTAATACCTCGTCAAACGACGTTTATTACTTTTTAATACTTTTTAATGCCCTTAATTTTGGCTAATTTCATTTACTACCTTTTACAACCCCGCGGACACCCTGATTTAAGGGTTTAAGGGTAAATGTCATGAAGCATCACAGTTATAGTGCCACTCAAAGAACATTTCAAGTCAGACCTGCGGTGACAGTTACAAAACTGTCATAAAACGTATCTCATGAACGTTCATTTGTTCCAGGGGAAAAAAACTCTTTTAGCGCCACTCAGTGGACATTTCACATCGAATATGTCACGAAACAGAGTGGTACATGGTGGTATGTATTTTGTGGTATGTTTTCATCATGAGATCAGGTTGAGCTTTTACATATTCATTTTTCACCCAGGCTGTCTCTCAAAGAAATAATCTGATCTCCTGGTCTTCCTCCTTTAATAGAAATCTGAGTTATGGTATATTGACGGGAAACCTGCAGCGGGAAAACCAGAACAAAAGGTGCCGTCTCCAGTGTTTTCTCAGCAGAACACATTTGCTTGTACCCTCAGTGATTTTGTGACCAGCACAGACCAGGATGCACCTGCGTGTGGAAGCTGAGGTCGTTTAGGACACGAAGATCTTTTCCCCAGACCATCACTGCCATCGGCTCCCTATTTATACCCTAATTCTCTCTCTCACACACAACAGTCGCACACCCACAGGGAAGGAAGCACATCAAGGAAGTCTCGCTTTTTCTTTTTACACCCGTCTCCCAAGGCCTCTCAGTGGTGGATGAGCTCTCGGCCTCCTATTTACACCCTGGTAAGTTAAGGAAATAGCCAGTGGCCCATGTCTACATAGCATATTGAGAGTCACACTGGGAGGAAGTCAGTACAATACCATTTCCAAGTATTCCAACAATCGCCTGCTAATGATGAAGGACACAAAACATAAACAACCAGTGATTCCCAAGCCGTTTCATAAGCATTTGTGCACAAACGCAGACACTTCGGGCCATTCTCTCAAAGCTGGAACACACGGAACAGTCTGTTCCCTTTAGTTAAACATGTTTGTTAGTGATTTAAGACCAGATTGGGGGGAGCGGAGGATAGGGAGGATCAATGTCCTGGCTTAAACCACAACCCCTCGTTCGCCGTCCCCGCGCTTTGATCGGGGCGCTATCTCTGTACCCGTGCTCTCGGATCTGTGTTATTCAATTACATTTGAGCTCATTCCAAACGTGAAAGAGAGAAGCCAAGAAAAAAAAAAGTCAATTTTTATGCCGGCGCGGAAGGACAGTGCCTTGCCGTCTAACATTGATTTCCAATACGACAGTCCTAACATGTCTAGATACACTAAAACGGGGCAAGATTAGTCCAAATCACCCTATCACGCTATTTGAAGCAAGGGATCAGTAAAAGCATTCTCCATTATCTATAAAAAAAGACCCACTTAAAGTTTGTTGATCTTAATGGAAGAATGGAAAGGCTGTATGGAGTTTCTCAACATTTGTACGCACTTAAGATTAGATCTGAGGTGGATTACGAACATATTTTCTAGGGTGTTAGATTTTGCTGTATTTGGCCGAGCAGTCGTTCAGGTGGCTCGCCAATGTATTAGATTATGCTAATACATAAAATAAGTAAGCTGTACTAAGATTCTTGTGGGGGGAAGAATTTCTTGAAGGTAGTAATGTGGTATGCATTGTGGTACTCTTGTGAATGGTAGCGAAGACTGATGCAGAATTTATGTTTATTTATGTTTTCTTTGTGCATAAAAAGTGTCTCGTAGCTTTATAAAATTAAGGTTGAACCACACATGGACTATTTTAACGATGTCCTTACTACCTTTCTGTAACAATTTAAAAAAGAAAATAGCATTAGCAAATACCGTAGACAGAGCATAGTACAGTTGAGGTAAGTTTACATACACCTTGCAGAATCTGCAAAATGTTAATTGTTTTACCAAAATAAGAGGGATCATACAAAATACATGTTGTTTTTTTATTTAGTACTGACCTGAATAAGATATTTCACATAAAATGACCTTGTTCAAAAGTTTACATACGCTTGATTCTTAATACTGTGTTCTTACCTGAATAATCCACAGCTTTTTTTCATTTGTTTAGTGATAGCTGTCCCTTGTTTTTCCTGAACAGTTAAACTGCCTGCTGTTCTTCAGAAAAATCCTTCAGGTCCCACAAATTCTTTGGTTTTTCAGCATTTTTGTGTATTTGAACTCCAACAATGACAGTATAATTTTGAGGGACATACATGCAACTATTACAGAAGGTTCAAACACTCACTGATGCTTTAGAGGGCACACAATGCATTAAGAGCCGGAGGGTGAAAACTTTCTGAATTTATTTTGTCTTCTGGGAAACATGCAAGTATATTCTGTAGCTTCTGTAGGGCAGTACTAAATAAAAAGCAAATATGATATTTAGGCAAAATAGGAAAAATGTACATATCTTCATTCTGTTCAAAAGTTTTCATCCCCCGGCTCTTAATGCATTGCGTTTCCTTTTGAAGCATAAGTGTACAAAAATGGATCTCAAAATCATACAGTCAATGTTGGAAAGGGCTCAAATACACAAAAACAGGGGACCTGAAGGACATTGGGCACAAACAAGGGACTTATGAACAACTATCACTAAACAAAAAACAAAAACAAAAAAAAAAACATCAGTGGATCATTCATGTAACAACACAGTATTAAGAATCAAGTGTATGTAAACTTTTGAACATGGTCATTTTTATAAATTCAACTATTATTTTCTCTTGTGGACTATATGTAAATGTCTTTTATGTGAAATATCTTATTCAGTACTAAAAAAAATTACATGCATTTTGTATGATTCCTCTTATTTTGGTAAAATAATTGACATTTTGCAGATTCTGCAAGGTGTATGTAAACTTTTTCATATATATGACAGGACAGTAGAGCAGTGACAGGAAGCAAAGTGGGAGAGAGCAGGGGGCAGGATTGGGAAAAGTCCACAAACCGGGAATCGAACTCAGGACACCCAGAGCACAATGGCACTGTACAGGTGTATGTAAACTTTTGACCTCAATTTGTATGTATTTGAATTCATATGAATTCATGTGAATTCTTACTATTTGGCTTGACTGAATACTAATTACAGTTTACAATCACTTTTTGTCTATCATATCATTTACTTGTCCTACAGCATTTTTAATTACGTTTTTTCAGGGCCTTTTACAACAATTATGTGCAGTAATTGTGATGAATGTGATTAATCAGCATATCATTTAATTTTATTCAACTGACAATGGTAATTTTTTTTTTTTTTTTTTTTAGGTGACTGTGATTAGGAACACAAGGGAGGTCTGGATTACCGAAAGCACCTGCGGATAGTGACTGTTAAAAAACCTCCCACGAACCTGAGCAGAGCGTGAGAAGAGTGATCCAATTCTTCACAGATTTAGGTTAGATAATACTTTTCAGCCTCAGACTGTGATAGAGTGGGAGTCAGACTGGAGAAAGCGAGAAACGAGGGAACTCTCAGTGGAACGTTAGGCGAGGAAAAGAAGTGGTGTTATGTAAATAGGCCCTTCTGTGCTTAGGAACGCACTTATTTTTATTCAATGAAAGTGCTGAAACACATCCGGGCATATTCTGTCTCAGAAAAAAAAACAAAAAAAAAAAACTGTCAACGACATCCTTCTCATTCACTTGGCTTTTATTCACATTTCAAATATGCTAACGCTAGCAAGATCTTTACATTCCACCGTGTGCCTCGGAAAAACCAGACTTCCATCTGAGCGTTCAGACAGAATAATAATAATCATAATAATATTAATAATAATAATAAAAGCAGCATCCCAGTTTAAAATAGAAAGCCATATGTGACGAGTGTACGATAGTGTTCAATATCCATGTGCTCGCTCGCACATCCTCAGTTCATTAAAAAGGAACTAGAACCTGATAAATAAAATTAAAAGATCAAAGACCAAACATCTTGATAAAATCAACTGAAATCTCACACTGACAATAAAATCAGATAGAAAAGTGACTCAAGCCCACAGATAACAAAAAGAAATGAAATCCGTATATGGTTGTTGGTCGTATCAGTGTGTACGCACACGCGCGTGTCCTTGGGAATACAAATCGGTCCCAGGGAAAAAAAAAAAAAGAAAGGAAAATGATTGCTGTCAGTCATGCAACTGTCCCCTGGTGGTCCTCTGGAAAGGTACTGGCACCTGCTCGGCACCTTTCAGGGGTTGTTTCTTCCACTGAGGCTCCCGTGTGGCGCCTCGGAAGGCGGCCGCAGGTCGGTCTCCTGTGTCCGATGACTGTGCTCTGCAGGATTTACACCCAGGAAAAGAGGAACGATTATAACTGTGGGCTTTCAAAGGCATTCCAAGGTTAATGTGCTTTCTGAAACGCCGCTTCCCGTCGTATTCTCCAGGGTGAGACGTACACCTGGAGGCGCTGCAGGTCTGTTGAGCTGCCGCCGCTCTAGCCCTGCGTCACACTGTCCCTCAAGCTTCTTCCAAAGCCATCAATAATTTAAACAACTCATAAAGAGGGAAATAAAAACTGAAAAACAAACAAATGAAAAAAACCTAACTTAAGATTCCACCAGTGAGCCACAATGTAAACATTTTCCCACTGCGGCCTGATGGTGGCGCTATAGTAGCACCTCAGGCTTCCTCTCTGTGTCCGTGTGTGCGTCTCTACGTGAGGGCCTGCGCTCTCACTGGTACTGGAGGTAATTCTTCAGAGACTGGGGCAAAGGCAATGTCTCAATCTCCTGTAGACGTTCTCGTCCCAGAGCCAGCCGCGCTGCACGTCGACACAGGTCCATCAGAGGGAGAGGCTCCGCTGGAGAGAGACATGAAGAGAAGCATCTGTTAGAACTGGATTCAAAAAGGGAAAATTCATATGCACACAGATTGAAGGCAACATAATTGTCTGTTGAGACCAAAACAAAGTGTTGGCCAAAAGATGTAAAATTGTCCCATCACTGGTGTTCCACTCTTTCGAAAAGGACACAAAAGCACCATAAATGTATCGTTACAGTTATCCATACAAGTTAAACAATAGTGTGAAGCATTAACTTGCGAACCATTGAGAGCTGCATTTGAGAACTGGGAATCAGTCTAATTCATGAACAAATTATTTAGAAGGATTCTATAAACCAACTCAGTTGATTCATTGAAAAGATCTTGAAGAAAAAAACTACACAGAATATTTATAAGGATATATTGTAAACAAATCATTCTTTTCAATCTCATCAATCAATCAATCTCATTTTCAATTAATCAACTGATCTGGTCCACAGAATTGGTCTGAATGATTCTTCTACAAATTGTGAACCAGATCAGCCGATTCACTGAAAAGATTCATTTAAAAGGTTCCTTCAAAAGGATGCAAAATCACCATAAACATAGATCCAACTCAAAAAATTGGACCAATACCTGATCATTCACACCAATTCCATGTAGCAAATTTAATTTTTTATTGAGGGAAAAAAATAGAATCTAACTCAAAAAATGATTTGTTCATGAATTAGACTAATTTTTAAACAAATCATTCAGAGCAATTCCATGAACCAGGTCAATTGATTCACTGAAGGAGAAAAATAAAAAATAAAACTCACAAGAATGATTTGTTCATGAACCAATTTGTAAACAAACCATTCAGAGAGATTTCATAAACCAGATCAGCTGATTCATTTAAAAGATTCATTTAAATGGTTCCTTCAAAAAAGCTGCAAAATAATCATAAACATAGAGCTAACTAAAAAATTTGATTCGTTAACAAATTGGACCAATTCCTGAAAAATCATTCACACCAATTCCATGAACCAAATGTAATTTTTTTGTGAGAAAAAAGAAATCTAACTCAAAAGAATGATTTGTTCATGAACTGGACCAATTTGTGAACAAATTATTCAGAGTGATTTTATGAACCAGATCAACTGATTCACTGAACAGGTCTGACTCAGAAGAATGATTCACAAACTGGACTTCCTAAATATTCCCATACCAGATACAAATTTGACAAATATTTTCAATAATAACGTCATAACTACTTCTTAGATGTAAAATGTCTCACACAACGGTAGCCTACTGTGTGCCTTCAGTTATAGTCATATGAACAACTGTTATGGTATATTTAACTGGATTTTGCACATTTTTTTTGAAAGTTTAAAGACTGGTGCAATTCTTTAAAATTCCTCCTTTTGTATTTCACAGAAAACTGACAGTCATACAGGTTTGGAACAACATGAAGGTGACTGGATTTTCATTTTACGGTAAGCTGTTCCTTTAAAAGCCCCAGTGTGTGATCCAGTGTTTATGTGTGTGTGTGTTTAGGCATCTTGCTCCTGTACATAAGCTGACAGAGCAGTTCAATAATGGATGGATCTTGCCACTGGAGCTCAGTATCTATCAACAATGCTGCTGCCTCACACAGGAGTCTGCCGCCACCCATCTGCTTTGAGTCAGCCGCTGCCCCAGCCAAGATTTCATACCGACAAACACAAAAACAGCCACGGCTCCATCTGGACAAGATGCCACATCTCCTCTGTTGACCATCAGGTCTTTATCAGGACCTGGGCTGATATGACTAATCAGATCACAAGGACGGCTGCGACAGTCAGAGCCCGTTTGCTCTTGCCAGCCAATCAGAGTAAGAGGTTGTGACAGGATAATGGTTAGTAGTAAGTACAGTATGTGTGGCTAACAATCAGAAGAGGAATAGTTATACAGCTGCACTGGCACAATGCAAGCACCCACATTGAATATTTATAGCTGTGATGGAGTCCCACACAGAACATGTCGTGAGTTATGTCTTCCTCCATCCTGGCAGCTGAACTGAAGGCTTAAGCATTGTAATGCCCTCACATAATGCAAATTTTCACCACAACAAGGAGTTAAAATGAAACAATGGATCCCTATGGAGACCTTCACACAGAGTGAAATGATTTAATGACACAACGTAATGGTTTTTCAAGCTGAAGTTGTTTTTCAAAGCGAAATTTCGTGTTGCACTCAGTGAGCGTGAATACTTTTAATGCGCATTTCCTGTGCCTCCAGTGTCACCAAACAGAATTGCAAAAATGTTTTTAGCTTAAGCTTTCCCAAAAAATCCCCAACACTACCAAAGTTAATATTTAAAGACGGCACTGTTACATCTTTGCAAATCTCTAAATAATATTTATTAATATAAATGTTGTTGTATAATGACTGATAAACTGTATAATTACTGAATAATTACTATTATTATTATTATTATTATACAATGATTTTTTATATTTTATAATATGACTTAAATAATTAAAATTAAATATTTTAATTTTTTAAATATATTTTTTAATAATTAATGATACTGTGTAATTAATGACTGATCAACTGTAATATTATTATTATTATTAATTATTATTAGTGTTGTTGTTGTTGTTATTATGATAATACAAATATACCTTATTATTATACAATGAATAAATATTGTGTTTTTTTTATAATAATTGTGTTATTCATAAATGCTGTATAAATGTTGTATAATGACTGATACTGTAGTAATAGTAGTAGTAGTAGTAATAGTATTATTATTATTATTATTATTAAATGTATTAACTGTCATTATACCAAAATATCATTTTCTATGGACTACAGTTATTATTATTATTATTATTATTATTATTATTATTATATATTGATTAAATGTTTTAATTTTTAAAAAAATATTGTATAATAATTATGTGCAATTATTAATGTTGTATAATGACTGATAAACTGTAATAATAATAATAACTATTATTATTATTAGTATACAATGATTAAATTATTTTTAAAAATTTTTATGATTTAAATAATTAAAATTCAGTATTTACATTTTTTAAATATTTTATAATTAACGATCGTGTAATTTATTAATGTTGAATTAATGATAAACTGTAATAATAATTACTACTATAATTATATTATTATTATTATTATTATTATTATTAAATAAACTGTCATTATACCAAAATATAATTTTCTATTAACTACACATATTATTATTATTATTATTATCATTATTAATTATACAATGATTACATGTTTGATATTTTTACAAATATTTCATAATAATTCTGTGTAATTTATTAATGTTGTTGCATAATGACTGATAAATTGTAATAATAATAATAATAATGATGATGATGATTATTATTATAACTATTACTATTAAATAAAATGAACTGTCATTATACCAAAGTAAATGTTCCAAGACAATCAACAATCAATTTTAGTATTAAAAAAAGTTTTCATTTTTTAAATATTTTATTATAATAATAATAATTCTGTGTGTAATGACTGATAAGCTGTAGTAGTAGTAGTAGTAATAATAACAATAATAATAATAATAATAATAATAATATTTGTGATTATTATAATCATTCATAAAATATAATTATATTACTAAATATTTTTCTAAAACAATTTGTGTTATTATACACAAATATTTCACGTGTCTGACCTAAACCAAAATCAAGCATTTGAGAGAGTGGTAGAGTATTAAAAACAACGGTGTTCCCACCACAATAATGATGTGCTATTCATTAGCTAATGAATGATCTAATTAAATCAAAGCAGACCAAAAACATTACTTTCTGATAGCAGTAAAACACTCACTTCTAAATATATATTCATTAAGAGTCGCATCACCAGTAAGTCCTGCACGTCTCATGAAGAGGCAGATGGCAAGTGTCGACGGGATCCAGCTGTACCCAGTGGGCGGGTGCGGGACGGGGATGAGAGAGAGCTGACTGACAGTCAGGGTCATAAGTGACAGATGGATCAAAGCACGGACATAGTGCTCTGCTGCAGTAAAACCGGATAATTTTTCATTTTCAGCCCACGTATGAACACGCAAAGGCCAGCAAGCTCAAGGTTAGTCTGAAGACTGTAATCACGTCAGTGAAATACACAACACACACGGTGACCTGTCACTCGCTGTGATCCTCAGGCTGCTCCCTGTCGCTACTCAATCACATTAAAGCACTGCCTACATGCCGCATGTACGGCAACAAATCATATTGATGCCAGTTATACACAATAAATGCGATTACACGGCTCAGATATGTCAATGTGATTGCATTGTGTGTGTTATCAGGTTCTCAGAACAACCTAATAAAATGGCTGATAAAACTACAGAACTACATGCCAGGAGATTTCAGATTTCTTCCCGCACAGAAGGAGTCGCATTGATCTCCACATGACACACACACACACAAACACACACATAAATCTATATAACTACAGTTTATGGCTAAACTGTAGTGCTAAAAATAGTACAATTATAAATTGGGAAAAACAAAACAAAAAGGTCTGACAGCAGTCTGACAGTGAATTTTTTCTAGTGCAACAATTTCACTCTCTACATATTTCTAATGTAGAGTATTTTTGCAAATCATTTTGCATAATTTGAGTAAAAAGTTGAAATGAAAACCTGGTATAATTACAGACTGCATGTAAGATGAACAAATGACAATTGAGAGAAAGCACGGAGGAAAAACATCATAAAAAGTGATTTGAAATCCAAGTCAAGCGGAAAGCCAGGAAGAGAGCTTATTTTTTTACATGAATTTTACAATTTCTGAAGGTCACTCAGGTCACATTATAGATAGATAGATAGATAGATAGATAGATAGTATTTTTTTAAGGCTTGCAATAAAATTAGCCTTAGGAAGACTAAAATAAAATACAATAAAATAAAATAAAAAATATAATGTGAATTCGGCCATTTTATTATTATTTTTTAATATAATTTTTACGATACATGCATTTTAACTGTCGACATTGTTACTTAGATATAAATAAATATATAAATAAATGCTACATGCATTTTGTTAGTTGGCAAACTGATGTTAAGTCTGAAAAGTGTTTTACAGAGTTTAACTTCCAAAAGTAAAGGGCCAAAAATGCCCATAGCTGGAGAAAAATGCATTCATTATTCAGTCATTACACTAAAACTACTGTGAGCGATTGCTCTCCGATCACTGCGTCCATGCAAACCATTCCGTTTCTGTACTTGTACTAATAAAACACAATATGTGACACATGGGAGCCCTTTTCGAACTTCCATGTTTAACAAATCATCAAGCTCCAGCACTTGCTAAGCTCTTGCACGTCTCTGACTCCTCCATTAGGCTCCTAATAAATGAGTTCTGCTGCAGAAGAAGAGAGAGAACTGCATCTATTTCAGTCCGACACAGTTTTATGATCATTATTACTGTTCCAAAAAGCAATTTCTTGTGGTTGCAAGACAAGCAATGGGATTCGTACGGTAAATATCAAAGCATCACATTTTGTAAAATCCAATTAATTCACCCTTCGTACTCAGCGCGGGTGCCGCAGCCTCACGAAGGGGGGTCTGACACTTTCTACGACCCGGAAAACGGGGGGATGGGGGGTGGCGGCGGCGGCGGCACATGGAACCTTCTGGAAAAGCTTTGCACCAGGCTACAGAAAGCAGCCTGAGAGGAAATGAGAGGAGATCAAACCCAGCAGTGTAATTCGATTAAATCGTTGTGAACTGATTAATGTCTACGGCTGAATAATTGAAAGATTTGAGGCAGTCACGTCGAGCGGCCTGTGATCCTCCCACAGAACGAGCGAGTACACAAACGATCATTACAGCATAACACCCAAAACCAACAGCAGTTCCACCTGGATGAACTCTCACTGATGTGGGTTTTGCGGTGCTGCTTGAACATCGACTCAATAATCATTCCACCCTAAGCGATTCTTCATTAGTGTGAGATCTGTGATTTTTATGAAAGCAGACCGATAAAAAAAAAAAATAAATGCAATGATGACGCTCAACCGTAAATGATCCACTTAGCTAAATCAGCCGTAACACCCAGGTAATTAGGTGTAGATGTACTCAGAGCTTAGTTCATTGTGTACTCCCAACCTTGTATTAAAAGACACTGTTGTGGCTGTGGTCATGATGGAGGCTTTACTGCCCTTGAACGCTGTGACTCATAAAACTCACGTTCATTAATAATTCAGTTATGTAACTGGGGATTTTACTATACTTAGCCAGATCAAGTATTTGACCAAGCCTAATAGTAGTGATACTTGAACATGAAGTTTAATAGCGAACAATAGGAGCTGCATGTTTCCAGGAATGCGCACGTGTCCGTATGTGGTTTTGTGCTGTACAGCGTGTAATCTGTATAACAGCAGAGAGTGGAACAAACAAACCTGCTGAAACGTGTTGAGCACACAGGCACTGAGCCATGAATGTGAAGCACTACCATTTTTCTAGTAGAAATGCAGTATGCAGTATATATTCTTCTTGACTCTTATTTGATGTGACTGTGAAAGATGATACTTGGAAACCATTTACTAAATTAAACACACAATGTAAAATTGTAACAACAACAATGTAGAAGGTAATACTTGGAACAGAATACAATCATAATACTTTAACAGTACTTGTATATAACTGTATCAGTGGAATATCTGGATGACCAACTAAAGGCCTACAATGGAAAGATTTAAATTACAATAAAACAAAAACAAAACAAAAAATATCTGAGAAAAGTATGTCATTTTCAAAACCGATTTGCAGATAAAATAATTTAAAACTAATTTAAATAATTAAACTTTTATTTTAAACCTTGTTATTCATAATTTTGACATACATTTTAATTTTGACACTAGACATATATATATATATATATATATAAGGGTTATCGGTCTACTTGATCTGTAATAAAAAAACATGTATCGGCCGCATATATATATATATATATATATATATTTTTTTTTTTTTTGACATTATTGTTTATTTTTACACCAGAAATATATATCGGTTAAAAATATCGGTCTACTTGATCTGTAATAAAAAAAAAAAAAAACACATATTGGTCGGCCCCTACTGTTGTTACATGAATATTTGTACAAAAATTATTTTTAATTTTTACACCAGAAATATATATCGGTTCAAAATAGCTTCATCTGTAATAATATATATATATATATATATATATATATATATATATATATATATATATATATTTGTAATAAAAAAAAATTGTAATTAAAAAAATATTTTTTTATTGTAATAAAAAAAAATGTATATATATATATATATATATATATATATATTTTTTTTTTTTTTTTTTTTTTTTTCTTTTACATTATTTTTAATTTTTACACCAGAAATATATATCGGTTCAAAATAGCGGCCTACTTGATCTGTAATAAAAAAAAAAAAAAACATGTATCAGTTGCCCCCTTCTGTTGTGACATAAATACTTAAAAAAAAAAATAATAATAAAATAAAAAAAAAGTGTATTTTGAAATTATTTTTCATTATTATCGGTTCAAAATATTGGTTATAGGTTTACTTGATCTGTAATAAAAAAACATGTATCGGTCGCCCCCAACTGTTGTTACATACTTTTTTAGATATCAAGCATGCTTCATTTTCATATTCATGGATTTTTCTTTATTGCTATAATTGGTCAATAGTGTTCAGCACACCAGAGCTGCACAATTATATTTCTATACCACAAATTTCTATCAACACACACTTTAGTCGCCATGATACATGACAGATGAAATGAATGCAATATCAACCACTATTTTTAAATGTGAATGTAAATAAATAATAGAATATTTCTAAGATTATAACTGGCCATAAACCGATTACGCTGGATAAGGTCATAAGTTCATTAGTCTCTGGTCCCAGAAGCTGTAATTTTCCACTGGAAGTGCTCTTAGAAAGGTCAGTAGTGATGCAGTGTTCATGAGATGCTGTGGGCTAGTCTTTTAAAGCGCAGTCTCACTCTCTCTGACTGCCTATGTCCACAGTTCCTCCCCTGAGGCGGTGATCTGTGCAAAGATACACACAGTGAGGTCAGCACGCCTGACCCCTGCAGCTTCAAAAGACATGAACTCTCGATTGGCACGGTGGACAGCCGAAAGAACAAATACCTCAAACCTAACGCATCGATGGACGCACACAAAGCGAGATGGCCAACATTTGCACAGAAGCCACCTGACGACTGAGCTATTATGTTTCAATTAGATGAATCAATCGACCAGTTCACTGCATGCAGTGATGGTGCTGTAGGGAATTTATATCAGCGCACAGAAATGAAAATGTTTCAGACATTCCCTCAGAGAGCTGCAGACCAGAATCTTCCAGAAGATAAGAATGTCAACATTTTACACAGCAAGAAATACTCCGAAAAAACAGCCGCTCGGAGACCAGGTTTGGCTCCCTGTTTAAAACCTCAAGACAATTTTTATCTACAGAAATGTAATTCTTTAAAGACACGCAGTCAAAAATGAAAATTTTGCCAGCATTCTATTCACCCTCATGCTGTTTCAAACCTATATGACTTTCTTCTATTTTTGCCTATATAACTGAAGTCAGTTGGGTCCAGTGTAGTTTTGGACCCTATTAACTTTCACTGTATGAACTAAAACAGTTAAAACATTCTTAAAAATGCATTCAAATTTATCAGAATTTTTACTTTTGGGTGAACCATCTCTTTTAGGCAAAAAAAATATTGTTCAGCCTATTGTTCAGATCTTCCAAGTATTATTAAGCTTTTAAGCAATATTACAGTGTCCTTGTGAATCTGTTATTGCATTATGTATTTTTTTTTTACTATTCACAATGTTTCACAGAGCCATTAGAGGCCATCAAGTCCACTCTGATCCATTTCAGGTATTGTGGATGACCATCTACATGCAGAATGACCGCTGAGTTTTCACACAGTCAGCAAAATGGACTGTAGCCGAATATTGATTGTGGCAGATGCCAGACGCCCATCCCCAGCCTCATTCCCTGGATCCGTCCAGCGGAATTCACCGCTCAACACAGCTGGACTTTGGATGAGATTAAAGCTGACGAATGGCCAGCGAGTGGACGCAGCAGGGTTTGGGGAGGCCAGGTAAACAGCTTTGTCATGATGACAGGGGGTTGCAGAGGGCAGGGCGCATAGGAAGGGAAACTCTCTAGCAGTTTTGTAATAGACAGATTCATCATAGACCAAACTCGTGTCCAGAAACGGGCTCAGACGGATGACAGAGCCTCCTTTTTGGAAGCCCGATACAATATCCAGACAGGATGTAATAGAGCCAGACTTAGAAACTGACAGGGCATTTTTTTGAAATGTGTAATATGTGTTTCAGTCAGCATTGAAAGCCTGTTTAGTTTAAAACTGCAACTTTAATCAAAGACACACAGTGTAAACAATACAAAGCAACTGAGATATACATAAACACACATAGGCTTGTGTGTAGGAGCCAGATACACACCATCCGCCTACAGATTCCCAACAGCACTCAGACAAAGTTGGAAGCACAAGTTTATATTTCCCAGCAGAAGAGACTCAGATATAGAGATCCAAATGCATCTTGAAGTTGTGACTAATCCACGGTGCTTTGTATGCACATAATGGAAAAGTAAAACACTGAAGATTAATTGGAGCTAATTTAAAAAGATAGTTCACCCAGAAATAAAAATTCTGTCATCATTTACTCTCACATTGTCCCAAACCATTATGACTGACTTTCTTCTGAGGAACACCAAAGAAGATATTTAGAAAAATGTCAGAGCTGCTTTTTTCTACAATTAAAGTGGATAGTGACCAAGAGCTGTAAAGCTGCTCAAAGGACAAAAAGGCAACATAAAGTCATCATAGTATTACTTGTGCAATATATTCCAAGTCTTCTGAAGCTATATGGCGTCAGGGCTAAAGTGGAGAGAACAAAGACAAAGGTCTATAAGAATTTTTATTCATCCACAGGCATTTTCCCATTCTATTCTCTTCTCATCACTAGGAAAGCAGTGAAGACTAACATCGCTTCTCTTGTTGCCCTTCGACTAAAAATGACAACCAAAAGCCACACAATGTGGCTTCGTATCAGTATTTTATCTTCTGAGTCGTGTATTCCAGGTTATGTTGAGGTAAAAATAGCAACAGTTAGTGCCAGTAGCTCACCAAGTACAACCATATTACATTGTTGAAATAATGGCGCCCCCGTAGTCCAAAATATGTATAAAACTATGTGGATTTTTTAAATAACGTAAATCTTTCATGAGTTTTCTACTACATATTTTAATAAAAGACATCATTTACATTACAGTAAGCCATACAACCCCTCGCTCCCGAAAGGAGGTAATGGAGACGTCACGTCAGAACGAACCAATGAATTAGGATACCAATTTGTCGATTCGTTCCGTCGTGACGTCGAATGTGACCGACTGCAAGGGAACACCTCTGTGACATATGTAACCCTCGTTTCCCCATAGGAGGTAAGAGTGACATCACGTCGGAGTGAACGGACGAATAGGGATTACAATTTTTCAGTTCATTTCGACGTGACGTCAAATGTGACCGAATGAGAGGGAATCTGAGGTTCCCTTTAAATATAGTTTGACAACTTCAGTCACCATTAATGTCCATTTCATGTAAAAGAGCAAAAGTGGATGGTGACCAAGAGCTGTCAAGCTCCTCAAAGGACAAAAAAGCAACATAAAGTCATCATAGTAGCACTTGTGCAAGATATTCCAAGTCTTCTATAGCCATATAATGGCTTTTTGTGAGAAACAGACTTAGTATGGCTTAATATAATGTAAATTATGTTTTACTGAAATATGCAGTAAAAAACCCAGATTTACGTTATTTAAAAAAATGGACTATGGAGGGCACCATTATTTCAATGACATGAATTGGTTGCACTCGTTGAGCTACTGGCGCAACCTGTTGCTATTTTTACCGCAATAAAACTCGGATTATAACAGGCTGATGCGATGCCTACAGCTATTGAAAGAGCTTACAGGTGGCGATGGATCCCAATTTGTCGATTCGTTCCGAAATGACGTCGAATGTGACCGACTGCAAGGGAACGCCTCTGTGACATATGTAACCCTCATTCCCTATAGGAGGGAACAGTGACGTCATATTGAAACGAACCGACGAATTGGGTTCACAATTTTCGTGACCAACTGAAAGAGAACCTGGGGTTCCCTTTAAATGTAGTTTGACACCTTCAGTCACCATTAATGTTCATTTCATGTAAAAGAGCAGCCTGGACAATTTATCAAATTTCTTCTTTTGTATTCCTCAGAGGAAATTAATTCATTCAGGTTTCAAAAGAAGGATAAGCAAATAATAACAGAATTTTCATCTTTGGTTGGTTTATTCCACTTTGTTGCTAGAATAATGTGAAAAAATCATTAATAAAGGATACAGTTAAACAGTAATGCATCAAACAGACCCGGTCACACTGCCTAATCAAGAACAAATTAGCACCAAGGCCCATAACAGCCATAATTCAGCCGTAATTTCAAATATACCAGATCAGCAAACCGTTAATATGCCCCAGCAGGAGAATTGACTTTTAGACACTCAGATAATAGTCAATTTAAGACATAAATGAGTCACTACGTGCTAATATCTGCCACAGGTAATGAATCACGGGGCGCAGTGGGAATAGCGGGCGTCCTTCTCTCTGTGGACCTGTGGCTATAAATGAACAGAACCAGAAGCAAATTCAAAGCTTCCCACTTTCATTATTCTAAATCAGGAAACTCTGAATGATTCAGATATTAATTCTGCACCTTACTCATTAGCATTACAATTTTATTGCTTCCTTCCAGAAAGGGGTAGGCTAACTTAAAATAGCCTTTCCCTCTGAGCAACAAAGGTGAGTATTGAGAACCCACTGTATTGAGAGTTCAGAGAGGGGAACAGAGAGATTTTTGTTTGTTTGCTTTGGGATTGTTTTTGAGTATACGGATCAAAATGAGTCACCTTCAGCGGATTATGAGTTTGCGGTTTCATATATATACATATATATATATATATATATATTTTTAAGATAATTTAAAAGCTAGAAATTTTTAGAAAGTTTACTTTTGGTAGAAAATGATGACTGTTTGAAATTCTCGCAAAGTGATCATCAGGCCTTCCTTATTGTTGTGCTCTGAACCATAACTCCTATTAATAATAAACCACAATGGACCATTACCGTTTCCTGTTCTTTTTTTACCATATATGAGTGTTTCTTTCTGCATGATTAACCTTGGTAAACGCACATCAAATACCAAGGGAGAAAATCTTTAAAGCATTACATTCGGATCAATACCAAAATAACTGAAGTTCTGGGTGGATTCTTCCACTTTGTACTGAACGCTTCACTTGCTCGCTTTCCTGAACACCGCAAGCAATATCGCACAATAGCAATGACTTTGGATCATGAGAGAATGGGCAGCGTTTCGTGAAATCATGCATTATGCAGTACTAATGCAAGTTTTATGTGGCCGGTACACATGAAGGCCCATGTGAGCCTCAGTGAAGTAATGGCTCCAGCTGAGATGGACAGTAAGGAGAGTGATACAGTCAGCCAAGCTTTTAAAATGCATCATTTGCTGAGACATACTGTACGTACAAGCAATTGCATCTCACGTGACGTCTGTACTGTTCAAATACTGGTTTATAAGGATCAATAAAAGTTTAGAGTTCAAATAGTAAACATGTTTTGACTTCACTGTAGTAGTATAAGACAAAACTGGTAAGCACTTGAAAAATTAAGGAAATGACGCACCTTTAGAAGTGTTAGTTGTGCAATAAGACTATTGGTCCATTTCAAGATGTAGTGAATTGCCCATGAAACATTTATAAGCATCATAATCTAAAGTGTTATTTAGAAATAAAACCCTTTAAAATTTCAACGAAGACCAAATTTTTATAGTTTTACGCTTTCCATAAATAGAAAAACAACCATAACATCACATCATACAATCATATGCATACTCTTGACTCGAACGCTGTTCTAAAACATAATTATGCTGCCTTGTAAGATAATTAAGAATCTTAGATTTAGTGAAATTATAAGACAGCACTATATATATCCTTTGAGAAGAAAATTCACATATGAACTACTGTGGAAAAATATCAAAGACTGACAAACTTTCATTCAATTCTAAAAAGTTTTCAATTGAAATAAAGCTGAAATAAACAGAATATAACTTAAAACGTTTACACTAACTTAAAAATTTACAAATAATGTACTTACCCCCTTGTCATCCAAGATGTTCATGTCTTTCTTTTTTCAGTCAGAAAGAAATTGTGTTTTTTGAGGAAAACATTTCAGGATTTCTCTTCATGTAATGGACTTCTACGGTGCCCCCAAATTTGAACTTCCAAAATGCAGTTTAAATGCAGCTTCAAAGGGCTTTGAACCCTCAAATGCTCTTTTACCTCAATCGCTTTTCTTGTCTGTCTTTTTTTTCTGGTCATGACAGTTAGGGTATGTCTAATTTTCTCCCGTCTCATTTTCTCCTCCAACTTCAAATCGTCCTACATCGCTGTTTTACCTTTTTTTTTTGTTGTTTTTTTGTAAAGGGTGTTGGATCACTCTGGTACTGCAGCGATGAAGTTGGAGGACAAAATGAGATGGGAGTTTATAGACGTACCCTAACTGTCATGACCGGAAAAAAAGCTAAACGAGACAAGCGTTTTGAGGTTAAAAAGTATATAAATTGTAATTTTAAAAAAATAAATAACCGATCGTTTTGCTAGATAAGACCCATTTCCTTGACTGGGATTGTTTAGAGCCCTTTGAAGCTGCATTTAAACTGCATTTTGGAAGTTCAAATTTGGGGGCACCATAGAAGTCACTATATGGAGAGAAATCCTAAATGTTTTCCTCAAAAAACATAATTTCTTTACAACTGAAGAAGGAAAGACATGAACATCTTGGACGACAAGGGGGTGAGTACATTATCTGTTAATTTTTCTTCTGGAAGTGAACTAATCCTTTAAGTTGCAGTACTAAAATTAGAAAAAACTAAAACAAAAATAAAGTTAAATAGAAATAAACTAATAAAATGACAAAAGCACATAAAATGATGAAAAATTAAACAAAAATTTGAATGAACACTAAAAATGTACCAACAAAAGCTAATTCAAAATATTAATAATTACTACAATTGTATATAAATAATACTAAAATAACACTGGTGTAGCACTGCTGTCTATACGAAGAGAGCTCACTAAGTTTTGAAACAGACCTTATGTCTGGGGAATAAAGTACACGGATGCATTAGACCAAATAACGCAGCAATCAGCAAAAGCCCACTGGCACTGGCAGAGAAGGTCTGTGCAATATTAGACATAATAAATGAGGCAGCATACCCATACAAAACCCAGACAAGCTGTCAAGCGCTTACTACCTTGACATTTAGCCGCATTCACTGTGACAAATGGCTTACACTTTAAATCTTTGAGAAACAATGTTTCTAACCACACCAGTGGGGCTCTGTAGATGCAGCCGTTATCTGTGACCTTGTCATAGTAATGCACCTGCTTTGATGATTTATGACAAATGTATACTTCAAATACAAGTAAGTGATGATGCCCACAGGAGGGTGTATCCCCAGGGAAAGGAAGCTTCATGAAGGCCCTGTTTACACCTTTACCCAAAAATAAAAATGATCTCATTTTCTCACCCTCAAATGTTAACCACACAGTTGGTGGTAGCAATTGACTTCCATAGCATAGAAGAAATACTATGGAAGTCAATGGCTACCCTCGACTGATTAATTACTAACATTTTTCAAAATATCTTATATCTTTTATGTTCCACAGAAAAAAATAAAATCATAAAATTTTGGAACAACAAGAGGTTGAGCAAAAGATTTTGCAATTTTAATTTTTTGGTGTACTATACCTTTAAAAACACAGTGTAAAATGTGCCATTTTGTCATTTATATGGTGGTAGGTGGTCTTTTACTGGATGTATCATAAACCATTAGTTTGCTTTACAATATAAAAGTGAACTTTTTGGACACTGTTTATACCTGCATTCAGAGCTGACCACTCATGATCTGATCATCCGAGACGGATGTTAATACCAGATGTTAACAGTCTGGGGAAATATCCAGGAAACTGCGCTGAAACACAGAGGCATGACACAAAACAGGACAATGTGTGTGTTTATACGCGAGTATAAAGTGTGTTTCTGAGGGAGGTGAGGAACACAAGGAGCGTGTGACTGGAGCCATATTATTTTGTAGAGGATTATGTTCTGCTTCATATTTAGGTCCCCTGTAGGAACAACACAAAGATGTAAAACTCAAGACACTCTGCACCTACATATACCAGATAAATAATATATTTTCTGTACATACTGAGAAATAGAAAACTGTCAAGTCAAGTCCGGATGCACACAATACACTCAGGAGAGGAACAACCAAAACAGCTACTACAGATAGTTAATTGAAATAAAGCTGAAACGAAGATGACATATAAATGTTAGGGATGTCCCGATCCGACATTGATATCGGAAATAGGTCCGATATCAGCCCAAAAAAACTCTATCGGATTATATCGGACTGCGTTAAAAATCTCCGATATAGGCAGTCCGTTCTGCTCTAAACTCCGTTACAGAGCCAGCGTGCAAAGCCCACGTGATCACAACACAGCTTGCTAGCGAAGTAGCAAAGAAAAAGAGCGATGTCGGCCGTGTGGCAGTATTTTTCATTAAAGTCCGAAAAAGACAGTGTGGCTCAGTGCAACACTTGTCATGCACAAGTTTCCCGTGGTGGAACAGAACCGGGAAAGTTTAATATGTCCAACCTCATCGCGCATTTGAAGCAGCATCACAAAACTCTGCATGAGGACTTTCGCAAAACCACCGAGTTAAAGAAACAATCCTCTGGCAACTTCAAGCAACCAGCGCTGCCTGAAACCCTCGCAAAGCGTGACAAATTCCCAAGAGATAGCAAAAAGGCATTAACCTTAACAGAAAAGATATGCCAGTTTATTGTGCTCGATGACCAGCCACTGTCGGTGCTGAGTAATATCGGGTTTAAACGCTTAATTGAACACCTCGAGCCTCGCTACGTTATGCCCAGCCGCCACTACATTGTCGACAAAACCATACCCCAGATGCATAAAGAAGTTAAAGAGTGTATTGCTATGCATCTGGATAAAGCAAGTGCTGTTAGCTTCACCACTGACATCTGGAGCTCAGACCACTGTCCGCTATCTTTATTGAGTCTGACTGCGCACTGGATAGATGCTGACTTTACTTTGCAGAGAGCAGTTTTACATGCACGCGAGTTCAGAGGTTCACACACAGCTATATTTATATTTATTTTATATAGTTATATTTATTTTGTTTGCACTATTTTTTTTTTCTTATGTTCCTGCTCTCAGCTGTTCCTACCATTTGCTGACGGTAAAAAATAAATAACAGAAGTGACCTTTAATTAGTATTTTGCACTTTAAAAAATATATTTTTGTTTATTCAATTAAGATATTTTACAGGGTCTTAATATTTATTCTTTAATTCTTTTTTATATATTCTTATGTAAAAGGTTCACATTTATGCAACCAATAGTTAATAAATTGGTCGTTTTTTTCAATACTTACTGTTGCTGACTTTTGTTCTCAGTTTGATCTAGCCGTTCATACATTCCACACAACGAAATAGGTAAAAGTATTCATGATTTGTGCTGATTATTGTATCGGATTTGTATCGGTATCGGTTAGTACTGAAGGCTGCAATATCGGTATCGTATCGGAAGTTAAAACGCTGTATCGGGACATCCCTAATAAATGTACACTACCAGTCAAAGGTTTTTGAACAGTATGATTTTTAATGTTTTTTAAAGTGTCTTCTGCTCACCAATGATTTCAAAGCTGAATTTGTAGCATCATTACTCCAGTGACACGATTTTTCAGATATCATTCTAGTATTTTGATTTGCTGCTCAAAAAAACATTTCTTCTTCTTCTTCTTCTTATGTTGAAAACAGCTGAACAGAATTTTTTCAGGGTTCTTTGATAAATAGAAAGTACGGCATTTATGTGAAATAGAAATATTTTGTAACATTTTGTAACATTATAAATGTCTTTATCTTCAATTATCTTCAATTTAAAGCATCCTTGCTAAATAAAAGTATTGATTTCTATCATTTAAAATAAAATAAAATAAAATAAAATAAAATAAAATAAAATAATAAAATGGACTCCGGGCTTTTGAATTGTACAGTATAATGTTACAAAAGCTTTTTTTTTTTTTTTTTTTTTTTTTCAGATAAATGCTGATCTTTGGATCTTTTTAATCATCAAAAATCCACTGTTGTAAATAACTGTTAATAATAATAAACAAAATGTTTCTTGAACAGCAAATCAGCATATTAAAATGATTTCTGAAGGAACACGTGACACTGAAAACTGGAGTAATGATGCTGAAAATTTAGCTTTAAAATCAAAGGAATACTTAACATTTTAAAATATATTCAAATAGAAAACAGTTACTTTAAATAGTACAAATATTTTCTGTTTTTGCTGTACTTTATATCACATAAAAACACATTAAAAATCTTACTGTTCAAAAACTTTTGACTGGTAGTGTGAATTTAAATGAAAATTAATGAATTCAAGTACTAAAACTGAAAAACTAATTTTTTTTTAAATTATTTAAAAACAACTTGACAAAAGCACAACAGTACTACAATTGAAATTTAAACAAAAACTAAAACTTAAAAATAAAAATAAAAGCCAGTTCAAAATATGAATAGATACTATAATAGTATATAAATAATTATAAAATATAAGAAAACAAAACAGTCTGGGGTTGAATTTACTAAAAAGTTGCACCACAGTGTTTTACTAAAGCTCAAATGCATTATTCAAAGCACACAAAATCTGTTTTTGCGAGAATTGCATTCAGTACCAAATTTCAGGGAATGTTTGTACCTTTATCCAATCTGCATAATTCCTTTGTGAAAAAACAATGCAGACCATATGTCCACATAAACCCCACTAGTGAATTGTGAAACTGAATTCCTCCCTGCGAGTTGAAGACACTGACTTTCGAATTATACATAAAGGTTAAATGTCTCGCTTTCACACACGCACACCCACACAGCTGGAGGGTAGAGCAACACTTCACCACTGCAAAAAGCAGCACTACTTTAAAGTTCATCATACAGTAAAAAAAAAAACAAAAACAAAATAAAAAAAAACTGTAAAGAGATTGCGATGTGAGAGCAGTGCATGCTGGGAAGTAACTGCCATGTGTCTTGGCTCAGAGCTACAGCCCACAGATATTCCTTCCTTATTCCTCTCATATCCTCTTTTCATCTGTTCTCTCCTCAGCTCAAACCAAAAAAAGATTTTTCCCTCCTAAAGATGTGAGTCATTCAAACTCAGATGCCATAGCTCCTCCGCCAGGCCTCTGTTTACAGATCATTTCACTCTTTGTCTTTCACATGGTGTGCAGATCCTCCTCTGGGGTGTGTTTAAGTAAGTTACCGCAGTACTGAGAGGCAAGTGACTATAAGGAAACAGGGAAGTGAGTAGAGGAACAAAACAACACTAAAATGCAATTTTAGCATCACAACAATGCCACGAGTTCTTAAAACATTGCAGCATGACTGGCAATCATTTACCAACTACGATTTAGACACCTCACAGAACGGAAGTATGTCTTAATTTTAGTCCTAAAAACAAGACTGCAGTAAAACACAACATTTACAGTTCTTGGTAATTACTGTTGTTATTGCAAACAAATATTGTGGTTCCAAGCTGGAAGTCCGAAACTTAACTTCCTTAACACCAATGACTTCAGCAATAAAGCACAATCATATCCGGACAAACAGAGTTAAAAGTGTTTTCAGAAAGCTAAGACATCGTTACAGTGTGACTGCGATTAAAATGGATATTTCAATAATTTTTTATTCTTCTTCAGCACGTTTCTTGTAAATCTTTCATTATATACTTGGCTACTTACTGATTATCTTATACCAACTTTATTATTATTGTTATTTTATGTATTTTCAATTGTTGTCAATACAGTTTTAGGTAATCATTTAAATGTAGACACTACATGGAATATTGTACTTTTAAAACAATCATTTGACACATCACAGTGTGCTGGACTATTTAAATGAACTGCAAAATAAGGGATTCAAAATATCGATACATAGATAGATAGACAGATAGATAGATACAGTTGAAGTCAAAAGTTTACATACACCTTGCAGAATGTTAATTATTTTACCAAAATAAGAGGGATTATACAAAATGCATGTTATTTTTTAATTTAGTATTGACTTGAAAAGATATTTCACATAAAATATGTTTACATATAGTCCACAAGCGAAAATAATAGTTTAATTTATAAAAATGACCCCGTTCAAAAGTTTACATACACTTGATTACATACTGTGTTCTCACAGCTGTTTTTGTTTGTTTGTTTGTTTGTTTGTTTAGTGATAGATCCCTCTTATTTTGGTAAAAAAAATATTAACATTTTGCAGATTCTGTAAGGTGTATGTAAACTTTTGACTTCAACCGTAGATATAAAAAATAAAATAAAATAAAATGATCAAATAAAATTTCAATTTTAAAAAGCTTTGTTTGCTGCTGTTAAGGTAAGTAATTCAATTAATAATTATTAAAAAAAAAGCCACACAGAGCAAGTAAATTAACAATCTGGTCTATTACCGGGCAAAGGACAACAGCAACCAGTAAGGTTTTGCACAACATTTAATATTTACCCAGATGTAATGGAATATATTGCATTTATTATTAATGTTATTGAATGTCCTTGTAGTGAAGGAAAAATATTCTCGCTGTGAGATTACACACTGGACCTTGTTAATGAAACATAAGCACAATGAATTCCTGTGTAAATCCTTTACAAATCTATTTTTACATAAACTGTCCCACTCAATTGAATGTGACAGTTTACCCAAAAACGATGCTATCCGCTGTGTTGGTGTATCATCATGAATAAGGCCCAGTGTTTATTT
The DNA here is from genome assembly GCF_022985175.1 of Labeo rohita. Lineage (NCBI taxonomy): Eukaryota > Metazoa > Chordata > Actinopteri > Cypriniformes > Cyprinidae > Labeo > Labeo rohita. The sequence goes on from NC_066870.1 coordinate 28,358,163, forward strand.
TGTTTGACTGCATAGAGTGAAGTCATTTCAGTCACGTTTTGGCACATTTTGTACTCGTGGGTTTGATATCAGTCATGTGACTTTACAACCAAAACAACCACTTCCAGTCACATTCTTAAAAAAACAACATTCCAATGAAAACACATCACTCAGCCTTTCCTGCTTTGTATGACAATAAAATAATAAATGTCAATACCTTCTTTGGTTTATAACTTCCACACATATATATCTATAAATAGCTCAAACAGTAAACACCACTGCCAAAGCTGAGAGGAACTAAAAGCTTATCTGTAATTGTGAAACCAGAAGTAGGAGGAGACTTCTGGTCACTCCCTTCTCATGTAAATGACCAGATCAGAGACTAACCTGCACATTCTGCACGCCACTGATAACCTGTCAGATAGGCTCGGACTGAATTACAACTGTACTGAAAAAAACTGGTATTAATGGACAACACAAATGCTAAAAATATTGGTAAGACTTGCTTCTGTACATTTTTACATTTATATTTTATTTATACAGTATTATTTTATTTTTCACATTAGGTAGAGACTGGCTATGCAAAACTCTGATGGCAGAAATACTACATTTGAGTGAAATATTTTGTGGTTATGTGGTTGAAAACAGTATAAACTGAATATATATCATTTAAAAATAATCTGTTTTTAAAATTGCATTAAAATGCACTGAAATACTTTTTTTTACCATTGTGACATTTTTTTTGTATTAAAAGTATTTCATGCTATTCAACATTGCTCAACATTGATGAAAATGGTCTTCGTTTACTCAAAACCTAATTTATCCACCAACACCCCTTTTCCAACAGGCAACGACCAAGTTGCCCCTCCTCTGCGGCTGTTAATTGTTGGGCAGAAGCGGACAGGAAAGAGTTCAGTGGGCAACACAATCCTGGGTAAGGATGTGTTTAATACATGGGGTGGAACAAACAGTGCAGTAGCACATGGAGAATCAGAGGATCGACAGCTGATGCTCGTGGATGCCTGTGGATGGGGTACGGATGAGAACCTGGTCCCTAAACAGGAGAAACTGGAGCTATTAAATGCTCTGTCACTGTGTGAACCCGGACCCCATGTTATCCTCCTGGTCATTCCCTTACTGTACTTTAGCCACTCTGAGAAAGCAGCCCTACAGAAGCGCATGGAGATCCTCACAGAGGGCGTGTGGCGCCACACCATGGTTGTGTTCACCCTCGGGGACCGTCTGCGCGACTGCAGCATACAGGACCATATCCAGACCGCTGGGAGAGATCTCCAGTGGCTAATGGAGAAGTGCAGATACAGGTACCATGTTCTTAACAACAAGATACCTCAGGACAGACAGCAGGTCTCAGGTTTACTAGACCGTGCAGAAGACATGCTGATGGAGAACGGGGGATGGCACTTCTCGCTACACATGTACAGTAGGCTGGAAGAGGAATGGAGCCGAAGAGAGAGGGAGATGCAAGAGAGGATAGTAAAGAGACAAGCTGAAGGGGGGGAAACCAATCGAGGACTGGCTGTCTGCATGTGAACGATACTGTAGTGAAATTAGTTTGCCACAGCTAACCGCTGCCAAAGAAAGCTGCATGGTTTTGCTCCCCCATGAATTCAAAGTGAACCTCTGAACTGTAAATGTTTAATTAACAAATATTTTTGGTTAAAATTTATGTCCGTCTTACTTCCTGCAGCTGCTCACCATTTATTTTTCATTTCACTTTCAAATGTGACCATTTCACAGCACCTTTTTTTTCAATTTTTTTCAAGCTCATTTTAAGAGTCCTGGTGTAACAAATTATTTAAAGTGCAAATATTTAATTTAGTATGTTTACAGTGAATGTTTATAAAAATAATCAAATCTATTATTATTATTATTATTATTATTATCAAAATTACTTTGGCAACACTTTACATTAAGGACCTTTAGTTGGGTCCATTGATATTTGTTAGAGTATTTGTTCAACTGTGCTAATGTCAATAAATAAAAAAAGAAAAAGAAAATACAGTTGTTCATTGTTAGTTTATATGTAAAACTGGACCGCAAAGCCAGTCATAAGGGTCAGTTTTTTTGAAATTGAGAGTTGAGACTTGAGAACAATATTTGGCAGAGATACAACAATTTAAAAATCTGAAATATGGGGGTGCAAAATAATCAAAACATTGAGAAAATGACCTTTAAAATTGTCCAAATGTTCTTAGCAATGCATACTAATAAAAAGTAAGTTTTGATATATTTACGGTAGGAAATTTACAAAATATCTTCATAGAACATGATCTTTACTTAATATCCTAAAGATTTTTGGCATAAAAGAATAATAATAATTTTGACTCATAATGATAATTTTGACCCATACAATGTATTGTTGGCTATTGCTACAAATATCTTAGCTTAAATCTATTAAACATAATATTACCAGAAACAACTTTTGATTTCAATAATGCATTAGTAAATATTCAAATTAACATTAACTAAGATCATTACATGCTTTTTTTCATTGTTAGTTTATGTGGTCATACTTCATATTAGGTGGACTTAACTACTATGTACACTTAACTACTATGTTACATTTAAATTAATAATTTGATCCAACGCACTTATTGTGCACATACATGTTTTTGCATTGAATTAAAAAATACCTGCATGCAATTACACCTGTAATTAATTTCTGCAATTACATTTAGTTACACTGTTGACCCATCCCTTACACCTTAACCCACTTTTAAACCTACCCATACCACCAAACCTGTCCCTAACCTTACCTGTATGCAACCTCAATAGCAGCAAGTTTTGCAATATGATATGAACACATTAAGTACAATGTACTTATTTTATGATGTAAGTGCAATGTAATTAAGGCCAACTAATATACAGTGGGACCGTTCATGTTAACTAATGTACTCCTCCTGTAAAATGTTAGTTATTACATTTAAAAAAAATCCACATTTTCACTCAAACATTGTTATTTAAAACTTAATGTGAACCTGTATTTATCATTGTGGTTGAATAAAAAATATTACTGTAAATATTTTGCACTTTTGTGTAAGATTTAGGTTAAGAGTTATGCAATATCATTATGGACACTCACTGAGGAGGGCAAATTCGAATATGTTACTTTACAACATCTTACATAACAATGTATATTACAGTGCACTGAAATGTAGGGCAATCACTCAATACAAAGGGCTCTTTTCTTTCAATGATTTTTTAAATGACAATCTAAAATAAAATGTGAATGTCTTAAGACATTTTGTATTATTTGCCTGTTAGAACAGTTCCACTTCCATTTCATTTTACCTTTCATATTCTACTTGAGTTTAAGCTTTTTTGCTTACATTCTACAGGACAGTACTATGAAACCAAGAAGAGATTGAAAACGAGAAAAGAACATGATGCAGACAAGAAAGATCTGGTGTCCTCATGAGCACAATTGCTCACACCTGTTATGAAGTATGTGGTTGATGTTATGATTCATTTATTTGATTAATTCAATTTACCACCTGATGTCTCCTATCTAATCTCTGTTACACTCCGTGTGCAAGCGCTCATATCTCTCACCTTCACCCCTCTTCGACAACGCTTCTTCATATCATCATATCCAAAGCCTCCCCACCCCTCACGTATTAATACTCTTTAAAGTGACTGATGGCCATGTCATCACAGCGCTGAGCCTCAAGCATTTGCTTTAATTGATATGCAATTTGCACGTCATCCTAATCTGACGAGGTGAACTGCTTTAATGTGCTACTCAGGATGAGGCATTTCATTTAACAGATCAAAGTCGGAGAGCGAGCAAAACATTAGAGGCCCCACTTTCAAAGTGAAATTCTCTCTCGTCGTCACACGGTGTCAAACATCATCTCGTTACGCTTGGGTAAACAAGCCTGAGTGGAATGATGAGACAAACATCGAAAGCATCGAGCTACAGTCACCGCTTGTCTCGAGCGCACAAGCGCCCCGCCGCCACAGATTCTACCAGTCGGCCTCATTTGCATATGCTGATAGTTGCTAATTTATGTGTGCGAATGTAATGCTCCCGCTGGCGAGCATGTTGTACTGTATGGGGACAGTGAAGAGACACGCTAGCAGGGAGGAAGAGTCTCTCTGGAAGGACTGTCTTCATTTCAAGGCTCTCTTACAGACACTCTGCCCATTAAACCAGGTGATCTACTGACCTCTTTTCCACCCGCACATCACTGACCTTGAACAACAGAACCACCAGACCTAGTTACCACATGTAACAGAACCAGACTGAATTGCAGAGATATATTGGCTCACTCTCACACACATGCACAAGCACTTCTCTATCATGAGGACTTTCCATTGAATCTATTCCAATCCGTTTTGAAAGCTAATGTTATTTGCTATCCCCTAACCCTATTCCTAAACCACACACAAAATATAAAACGCTTTTTTATTAAGCTAGTATATTTATGTTGGCTTAAAGGTAAAAACACTACCATTTAAAGTTTAAGGGTCAGTAAGGCTTAAAGGAGAAGTCCACTTCCAAAACAAAGATTCACAGATGAAGTACTCACCCCACTGTCATCCAAGATGTTCATGTCTTTCTTTCTTCAGTCGTAAAGAAATTATGTTTTTTGAGGAAAACATTTCAGCATTTTTCTTCATATAATAGGCTGATATGGTGCTCCGAGTTTGAACTTCCAAAATGCAGTTTAAATGAGGCTTCAAAAGATCCCAAATGCGGTCTTATCTAGCGTAACGATGTTATTTTCATAAAAATAATACAACTGCTATACTTTTTAATGTCCTTCAAACTGTTGGCCACCATTGAAGTCCACTATACAGAGAACAATCCTGGAATGTTTTCCTCAAAAACCTTAATTTCTTTGCGACTGAAGAAAGACAGACATTAACATCTTGGATGACAAGGGGGTGAGTAAACTATCAGGATATTTTTAATCTAGAAGTAAACTTCTCTTTTAAATCAGTCTTAGCTTAATCTTAAGACAACCAAGCTGGTCTGAAGTTTTTCTAGCTTGTCTCTTTAAACCCCTCTAAATCCAGTCAAAAGCCCAGTCTGGCCAGGGTGGGATGCCAGCTGTAACTAACAAACCAGCTTAAGCTGGCCTTTCTTCAGCATGGTATAGTCAAACTTGACTGAGAGCTGAGGTAAATGATGACACTGCATAGGTAGGTGAAGGAAGATAATGAAGCCATCATTACAAAAAGCCCTCTCTCTCAGCATTTGAACCTTTGCCATACCCCACTACGGCACCAGCTCCGCTCAAGAGCACTTTCCAGTTGGCAGCTTTTCTCACGCTGTGGTCCAGCTAATCAACAGGTTCAGTTTTGGGATGATTATATGAGCTTCTGTGCGCTTGACAATGCAGATAAATTGTTGTTACTATAGCTTGTACCTATGCAAAGCAAACAGAATGCGTACATGATGTACAAAAAGGATTGAAGGAACGGGTAATGGTTGTACAAAGAAATTCCCATAGATTTTAGATCATATAGCACAAAGGATGTGAGGAGGCAGAGAGAGAATCGATAGATCAGAGAGCAAAAAGAAAAGCAGTGAGAAAGAAATATGGACACACAATGTTAAAACCTGGTGGAATAAAACCAGACTTTGTCTGATTTAAAGATAATATATGGAATTTTTTATTATGCAAAATAAAAATGTATTCATTATTTGCATGTACCACTGAGGGCGAGTCATCAATCTTTTTGGTTCATTGGTGGAACGTGTGACGGACACTGGCATTGAAGAGAATACATTTTTGAATTAAGATGTCACTTTTTGTTTCTTTGCACACAAAAAGTATTCTTGTAGCTTCATAACATTAAAGCACTGATGTTACACGGTCTATTTTAATGATGTCCTTACTACCTTTCTGGGCCTCGAATGTGTCAGTTGCGTTGCTGTCTATGCAGGGTCAGAAAGCTCTTGGATTTAATAAAAAATATCTTAATTTGTGTTCTGAAGATGAATGAAGTTCTCACGGGTTTGAAACAACATGAGGGTGAGTAATTAAAGACAGAATTTTCATTTTCATGTTTAAAAGCCATGTAAATCCAATTTTTAATTTCAATCGGTGTTTAAACTTGCACAGTTTGTCAGTTTATGAGGAAGATGCAAGAAAGTAACAAAAGCAGAGCTGAACTGCATCGACTCATCTATATGTTTTATCCATGCAACATGTTGCCAGCCAGGTCACCTTGAGCTTCTTCAGTCTTTGACTAGAGTCTGCATCCAAAACAGCCACAGAATAGAAAACAGCCACTGAAGACTGTGAGCATAAGGATTTGTGCCATGCTAATGACTGAACACATCTACTTTGTCAATAAACATGTCAAATTGTGCAGTGCTACTGGAGCCAATCAGCTCATATGGATTGGCATTCTTTTCAAAGCTATTTTTTCAGCATATTTTCTGCTTTTAAACTCATCCAAATACATCAATAGCACTTTCACCATGGAAAGATCAACAGCTCATCAAGTAAACCACTACATAATGTCCAAAGTAAGATTTCTTCTTCTTTGATTCTTAAAGACTGCCACACACATAAAAGGAGACACACAGTAAGCACAATGGAAGTCAAGGCCTGTATTTAAGGCTCTGTGGATAACAACGCTTAATATAATCCAAACGTCTACATGTCTGCGGTCACCCCATTCTCTCATTTGTGTGGTCAGGCTTACTGTTGGATAAGTGTAAGGATGAGAAACAGCCAGATTTGATGAGCTGGAGTCAGTCAGGAAGCAGCAGGCGGGCTTATTAACAGAGCCCACTGCCTCCACAGCTCAATCACTGAACACACTGTCTCTCTTTACTTTGTCTTCCCTCACTTTCTGCTCTGCCTTTGTCTCTGTCAGTGACTGAATGATGTCTGTTTCCACGGAAACTCCTTCAGGCAATTAGGTGTGCAAATATCGCAGAGCGGTGCAGAAAGGACAGAACGTGCTGAAAAATGGGGTGGGGAAGGAACAAAGCAAGAATCAAAGACGCAAACGTGGATCCGCTCCATTAGCGGGTAGCGCTGGTTTCTGTGTTGTATGGTTACAATGGAGGTTAGCGGTCACTAGCCATATTAACAACAGCATGTGATTGATTAAGTTATTGTTAGCGTTTGGTGGTATAATAAATAATAGGCTGTCACTTGTTGGGTTTGATCCAGAAATAACACTTGATGTGTTGCAACAGTGCAGCCGCGTATGGTAACTATATACTAAACAAACAGCTTCTGTCTATCATTTGTGTTTTTCACAAAATAAGCCTTCAAGGAGATTACCCAAGATGCTTAGTAAGCCAACGTTTTTGTGCATGCGCACAAACGGATAAGTCACACAAACTGCACGGTCAGCAATCGTGAAGGTAAGTCTCATTTCGACATATTATGAGCCTGAAGTATTGAGCCAACCTTAGGTGCTCTATCATTCAGTAATGATACTTTAATAACACACTTTCATATCTGTCACATTTCCAGGGCAGAGGAAAAAAAAGACATCAAGTCACCATGACAGGCAGCTTGCCAGCTTGGTCTGTGAAAAAAGCACTCAACAGTTTCCTAACATCTCCTGTGCTTTTCTCATTGCATTACAGAGGCATTCTGTGCATGTGCTTAACCTCCCCTTGACTTCACCATGTGTGCGTGTGTGTGTGTGATTGTTGTACTGTAAGGATGAATGTAACAGCTGTGGGTGAGGCTGCGGCCTTATGGCGTTAGCTGAAACTTGATCCAGCAAACTAATCCTCTAATGACTGGCTCTCAATTAACACGGAGCCAAGCTGTTTGTCCTGAAAAGAGTAAAGACCACTTCTCTGTCCTCTCTTTACCTATTTATCCATCTGTTTGTTCCCTCCCTACTTATGCCAGGTGCTCTCCATTCACACCCAGTACCAGATGGAATTGTGGATAGATGATTGCAGGACTGTCTTAAAAGGACATCATATTTTCTTTTGGAAATAACTAACAGACACTGACAGTCACTTGGCACTAAATTACTTAATTTTTAAAAAAAAAATAATTAACTAACTAACATATACTGACATTCATTTACAACCTAAACTAACTGACACTGACAGTGATTTACATTCTTAGACACTGCATTAACTAACTAAAACTAACAACATACTAACATTAATTTACATACCAAATGTCCTGTAATATACTAAAACTAACAGATACTGAGTCATTTACATTCTACGACAATTGGCACTAATAAACTAGTTAACAAACATAACTAACATATACTGACGTTGATTTACAACTTTAACTGAAACTGACAGTAATTTGCATTCTTAGACACTGCATTAACTAAAACTAAAAACTAACTAACAACAAACTAGCATCAATTTACATACTAAAAGTCCTATAATTAACTAAAACTAAGAGATACTGTGTCATTTACATTCTGACAACTGGCACTAATAAACTAGCTAACTAACAAACAAACATACTTACTAACTAACTAACATTATACTGACATTTATTTACAAACTAAACTGATACTGCCAGTAATTTGCATTCTTAGACACTCTGCATTAACTAAAAACTAACAACATACTAACATCAGTTTACATACTAAAAGTCCTGTAATTAACTAAACCTAAGAGATACTGAGTCATTTACATTCTATGACAACTGGCACTAATAGACTAGCTAACTAACAAACAAACATACTAACTAACTAACATATACTGACATTCATTTACAACCTAAACTAACTGATACTGATAGTAATTTACATTCTTAGACACTCTGCATTAACTAACTAAAACTAACAACATACTAACACTAATTTACATACCAAAAGTCCTGTAATTAACTAAAACTAACAGATACTGAGTCATTTACATTCTACAACACTTGGCACTAATAAACTAGCTAACTAACATATTGACATTCATTTACAATCTAAACTAACTGATACTGACAGTAATTTACATTCTTAGACACTGCACTGACAACTACAACATACTAACATTAATTTACATTCCAAGAGTCCTGTAATTAACTAAAACTATCAGGTACTGAGTCATTTACGTTCTAAGACACTTGACTAATAAACTAGCACTAACACGCTAACTACTAACTAAATAACATATAATGACATTCATTTACAATCTAAACTAACAAACACAGACACTGCACTGACATATTAATCAACTAAACTAACAGATACTGACAGTCATTTACATTCTGATACACTTGTCACTTAATAATTAACTAACAAACATACACTGATAAATACATTTACATTCTAAAAACTTGACACTAACACTGACAGTCATTTACATTCTAAGAGCCTTGGAACTAACAAACGAACCAAATAATTAATGAAGTAAGAGATACTGACATTCATTTACCTATTCACGTTCTACGACACTTGGCATAACAACATACTACCTTTTGTTTTTCCTTTTATCTTTATCATGTACAAACACAGCGTGTCGTCCATTTATGTAAAATACTTAATCAGTCAATCGTAATGAATTTTCCATATCAACATTTGCCATATTAAATCATCACAACAGTTTCAAGGCAAACTAAAGTTTTTGTTTAAACATTAAACAAGCTGTACTAGGCGTGACGGTATTCCTTGAAGTACACTGGAGTACCATGTAATCTCCACGTATGGAATGAGAAAACAATGAACATAATAACCATTCAGTGCCAGGGTGTATATCAAAGTACATTGGCACTATCATCTGCTATCATAGCAATACTATGGCAACATATTCTTTTAGCGGAATAGATAGCTTATCTGATGTCACTATACTATGTCTACAGAGACACTGAACCTATTATGAAATACTAGATAACAAATAAAAAAGTTACATTTATGACAGAATGCCCACACATCAGAAACATCTTGGGCATTTTTGGCACTTTCAGAGTCTTTTATTTATTTATTGCCTACTTTACAGTTGTTTATAATGTCAGATTCACTGTGCATCCGTAAGCTCAGTTCATGTGTGACACAGCAGGTGTCCCCATCCCGCTGCTGACTGACAGATGCTGATGGGCCAATTAAAAGGCATGACAGCATTGCTCTGACTCCCTTATCCAAATGCTAATTTCCCACAAGCCTCTGGATTAACACACAAAATCTGAGCCAGCTGCTGTCATCTGCTGATTAGAGACAGAAGAGGAGAATAAACACACATTCAAACACACTTGTGTATTTCTGGGCTGCGTTCAACCTATCCATTTTACAATATGCAAGATTAGACTTAATGTGTCCTGAGTCATAGTATACTGAATCCAAATGTTTGACGAATTTCTGGACAAATATCTATCACAATCCATTATTTTATCTTGACTATGCTGGTCAATACTAGACCACCACTAAACTCATCTGTACCAGCATGGAAATTCTGGTTTGCTGTTTTTAGCAGGGTTTGACAGCCATCTTCTCTAGAAGCGTTTAGTGTAGGTGTTTTAAGAGACTCAGACATCAAAGGGAAGAATATAATACAGCTTAGCAAACATAGCTTAGGTCTTAAGGAACAGATGTGGCCCAAACAGCACTACTGAGTCACACACTCCCCCCACACACACACTCCCAAGAGAGCCTGAGAGAACGGTAATCTCTCAGATAAGATGCAGACGACCCTGCCAACTTATTAGGCAAGTGCCATGCTGCGCTAACCTACTGACCCATATAGCAGCACTCTCCACTTAGCTAACACATCTTAAACAGACAGAGAGACATCACTGTGTCATACAGATGCATTAAGGGGATAGTTCACTCCAAAATGAAAATTCTGTCTTTGGTTACTCACCCTCATGTCGTTTCAAACCCGTAAGAATGTTGTTCATCTTTGGAAAACAAATTAAGATATTTTTGATAAAATTCAAAAGCTTACTGACCCTGCATAGACAGCAACACAACTGTCACGTTAAAGGCCCAGAAAAGTAGCAAGGACATCGTTAAAATAGTCCATGTGACATCAGTGGTTCAACCGTAATTTTATGAAGCTACAAGAATACTTTCTGTGCGCAAAGAAAACAAAAACTTTATTCAACAATTTCTTCTCTTTCGTGTCAGTCATCACTGCGTGTTACTACAGTTGAGGTCAAAAGTTTACATACACCCTGCAGACTCTGCAGAATGGTAATTATTTTACCAAAATAAGAGGGATTATACATGCATGCATGTTATTTTTTTAGTACTGACCTGAATTTCACATAAAAGATGTTTACATGTAGTCCACAAGAGAATATAATAGTTGAATTCAATGACCCCGTTCAAAAGTTTACATACTCTTTATTCTTAATACTGTGTTGTTACAGTAATGATCCACAGCTGTGTTATTTTTTTGTTTAGTGATAGAGTCCCTTGCTAGTCCTGAACAGTTAAACTGCCTGCTGTTCTTCAGAAAAATCCTACAGGTCCCACAAATTCTTAGGTTTTTTTTTCAGCATATTCATGTATTTTAACCCTTTGCAGCAATGACTGTATAGCCGCTTTTCCACTATCGGGTCGAACGGCTCTTAGAACGGTCAGGTACGGGTTGTGTTTCCACCTGAGCCTGGTATGGCACGGCACAATTACAAACCGTTCTCGGCCCGGAATTCTCAGCATGGTTAGACAACCGTGCCAAACCGTGCTGATAGAATGTGTGTGCTAAGCGAAAGCGCGCTATTTGATCAAACAGCCAAGTAAACAGCTGTTACGCTGTGTTCATAGCTCATGCATTAATACTGTCAATAAATGTGGTATTTTTTAGAAAGGTTTTACCTTCTGTGTCCGTCTCCGTTGGCATGCATATCCCCTCAGCATTTGTTGGTAACGTTATACCTGTCGTCGCCTTCTGTTTATTTTATTTTTGCGCCAAGAGTTGTGTCCTTTTTTTTTGTTATTTAACAAAGTAGTCCCAAAAACAGAAATATCTGATCACTGTCCATAACGCTGTTTATATTACAATTGCGTTATGTAAATGTCTTATGTGAAATATCTTGTTAAGTTCAGTATTAAATATAACATATAACAAATATAAAAATAACATGCATTTTGTATGATCCCTCTTATTCTGGTAAAATAATAAACATTTTGCAGATTCTGCAAGGTGTATGTAAACTTTTGACCTCGACTGTACATGGGCAAGCAGATTCAATGGGACACTGGAACACTGCGTACATCTCAGGCATTGTGTTTACACCACAGCCTGCCTTTCCTTGTTCTTTTCGATCTCAGACTGATGGTAATTATCTATGTAGCGCTCGTTCTACATTCTCTGTGTACCTGCCCTCGTCTCGTCCTCTCCGTCTCCCACTCTCTCTGATGCTGAGACTGAGAGAGCATACTATTGGAGTGGGAATGTGGATCAGACACTATTGTGTGATGAATCATAGCTAGAGCTAATTGGTGTTTTAATCCCTGACAATACAGGGCACAGTGACAGCAGCCTTCTGCCAGTCAGAGAGCAAACGAGAGAGAGAGAAAGCACAGACAGATAGAAGCTCTCCGCCATCTCTCAATTATATCTACTCTGCGTTACACATTCACAACAGGGCGGCGCATGTCAATTTCCCGCTCATTTCTTGCTTGGACGTTGGCAGTTAGTGCAAGACTATATACAGTCAATTAGTTCTCTGTTCAGATTCCTCATTACTGATTGCACTGGATGAGGACAGACCGGCTGGCTGACCTTATAATCACAAAGATTTATGGGTCGCAGATATAGCACTGCATGTAATACGGTGAATAGCATCACTGTCGGATCACAATACTAGGCATCCACACGTCACTGTGGTGGGAGTGCTGAGATGTGTCTTTTGACGATGCGCAAAAAGATTTTATTTTTGGCTTTATTTTTATAGGACAGTAAGTCTTGACAGAAAGCGAAGTGAGAGAGAAGATTCTAATTCCAACAGAACTAGAATTTCCAAAACAGTCAGTCAAAAACAAGAAGACATGTCACAGCTGTCAGTGAAGTCAATCCACATGTATAAATCAACAAAATATAGTGCAACAATGTTCAGTCACAACAGTGGAGATCTTAATAATAGAAACACGTTTCTTACAGTTAACCGCCACCACTAAAAAATCCTAAAGCATAAATTTAGGAAAAAACTACATGAACTAATCATCCAGTCACACAGGTAAACTAGACACCCATCCTGACCGAGCCAAAGCATGTGTACCCAGTCTACACAGTGGTGAGGCTTGTTCAGGTCCTGCCTGCTGCTTTTCATTTGCAGTGCGATGAATCATAGCAGTGGTGATAAACACTATTCCACTGCCGTGCAGATAACTTCTCAGGGTGCTGTCACTCACACACGCAGTACGCAGCAGAACAGACAGACGTGGGCTCCACCGAGGCAGAGACGCGTCGTACTTCTCACAGTCTCCTCGCTCTCTCTCTCTGTCTCACACACACACACAAAATCTGCACTCGCCTGCTTACAATTTGCACGCACACACCTATAATCAGACACAAATAACATCTCTTTCCCACACTCACACTCGTCAAAGTTCCTGTTCTCACACAATCAGTGTTTTCAGGCTTCCCTCACAGATACTCAAGCATTCTCAAAGAGTTTCTCTCACTCACATATAGGCTATTTTCACTCATATTGGTGTAACTATTTTTTGACCATGACAGGCATGTCATTTCATATCCTAGAGAGCTGTCTACCTAGAAACCATTTCTAGACACAAGTCTAGACACAAGTCTAGATACCAGTCTACGATGCCCAAAAGTGCTGTTTGATTAAGCAGCTCACTAGGTTTACAAACACTATGTAATGGCCAAAAATGCTGTCACACTAATTTATGAAACATTATGAAACAAGCCTGTAAAACACCAATCTTCAGTACAATTAGGAAGCTTTTTAGCCTGCCTTTGATTTGGGACACTATGACGCATTTTAAAATAATGCATTTTAAGTAGGCAGTTTAGCAGGATTTGTGACAGTACCTGCGTCGAGGAATGGGGTCCAAGTACTGTTTTTTTCTGGAATATTAATTACATTTTTTATTATCTGAAATGTGCAACTTATATTCCCAAGATACTAGTATAACGCAGTTAACGTCAAGCACAAATATTTTGATTTGTGCCGAATCACAGTGTTTTGGTCTTTAGAAATGATTTGCTATAAAGTGAGGGGAAATAAAATATATGCTTAAAGTGTTTATCATGTTTGTTAATGTTTCTTTCATTTACTAGTATTTTACATTATTTCTGAAAGTAATAACAAAATGTGATTTATACACTGATGCAACTTACATTGCCGTTCAAAAGTTTGGGATCAGTACAATTTCTTAATGTTTCTTAAAGACGTCTCTTACGCTCATCAAGGCTCCATTAACAAACAAGCAAAAAGTGTAATAGTGTGACACATTATTACAATTTAAAATTATGGTCTTCTATTTCAATATGCCTTGAAATATAATTTATTCCTGTAAACAAAGGTGAATTTTCGGAATCATTATTCCAGTCTTCAAGGTCACATGATCCTTTAGAAATCATTTTAATATGCTGAATTATTATCAATGTTGGAAACGGTTGTGCTGCTTAATAGTGTTTTGGAACCTGTGATACAGTTTTTCAGGATTCACTGATGAATAAAAAGTTAAAAAGAACAGCATTTATTCAAAATAAAAATATTTTCTGAGAATATAAATCTTTACTATTACTTTTTAGCAGTTTAACACATTCTTCCTGAATATATTACTGGGTATTCATTTCTTTCAAATAAATAAACAAATACATAAATGTTGTATAGTAGTGTATTTCACAAAACTTTTCTATTTTAAGTTTTTATTCAGTATTCTGAAAAAACTATTACAGGTTATAAATAAATATTTGGCAGCACAACTGTTTCCAACATTGATAATAAATCAGCATATTAGTATGATTTCTGAAGGATTATGAGACACAGAAGACTGGAGTAACAAGGCAGAAAATTCATGCTGAAAATTCAGCATTCAATCAAAGCATAAAAATCACATTTTAAAGTAAATTAAAACTGAAACCGTTACTTCAAAGTGCAGTAATATATTACAATATTTTTAGATCAAATAAATGCAGCCTTGATCAGCATAAAAAAACGTTTTTAAAAAACATTAAAAATCTTACTGATCCCAAAATGTAGCTGTGTTTTGTTTTTTCCTCAACAGTGCAGTTTTGACCCAGTGCGACTTATTTTCCAGAAAATACAGCAGGCAGCTCACTAGGTCATGAGACACTGTACTTAGTCTGCCCGGAAACTGCTTGGTAGGCATTTTACTGTTTTCGTTGAGAAACCATGTCTGTGAATCCCCAAAATGCTGTGAAAAAGGATGTAGACTAAAAGGTCTTATGCTAAACGCATAAATGTTAACCTCAAACATGCTGTCCAAGTAGGCAGCTTAAAATATTTTGAAACTGTTTTTTATGTTCAAAAATGATATCTAAAGAGACAGCTCATTGGAGTCTCTTTCTTTCTCTTGTGTTTACATTATCTCTCACAATCTCTTACCCTGGACACCTTAAACTCATAAGTATCTATTCCAAGACCTACTCACCAAAGAGGATTCTGATTCAGTCAGACAGCTCTGGGCGTGTGTAATGAAACTAGTTTTCTATTGTCCGCTGAGATGTGTAATAAGTCAGTGTTGGAAGCATGCTTGCATATATATTAAAATTAGGCCTGGGGTTTAGACTGTGCTGCACATATCTAAAAATGTCACGGCTTACATTTTTCCCGACCTCATCTTTCTTACTGCATTCATTACCCATGTTTCGCACTCTCTCACTATCGCAGTCTCTTGCATTCCACGAGGAAAGGTGCTTAACAGCCTCCCGCACGTGACTTAAAACGTGCAAAACACCTAAAACGTGTATATAAACCCACAATCCTCAGAGCAAATCTTACCACTACTTTGGAAGCCGTGTGCTTCCAAGTGCAGCTCAGCGATCCGGTCCAAAGATGGCTTTGCCAAACACCTCTTGAGATTCACAGAATTCTCTCTCTCTCTCTGTCTTTTAAGCATTACACATAGCTTTGCTCATTTCATACAATTTTCCAGCAAATAAAGACATGCTTACTAGAAGCTTTGAAAAGATTTCAAACGGTCTTAGGACCACTTACTGAGTTGCTCTTTCTATCTGAAAGGGAGAAAGAGGGCTCTTTCAACTTCAGACGAGGGGGCTTTGAGAGTGTCCCACTCTACTCTCTGTCCCCTGATACGGAAACACACCAGGGAGGAGAAAACTCTGTAGAGAGACACCGAGTCCAAAGCAACCTAATCCATATAAACAGGGTTGAAATGACACTGATAGGATTCTGCTTATGAGCTTACTGCATTGCTTATTAAATTAATACTTTGAAGTCATGTACAATGACAAGTTTTATAAAGGGATATCATGCTTTTATTCCTTCCACACTGACAATTCAGTCCTGGGAGTGAAATGTCTAGAGGGAATGAGGGGTTTCATTTGTTTTGAAAGTGAAAGTGATTAAAAAATGAATACTTGGGAATATTGTGATCATTATCATTATTCATTTTAATTATTTATTAAGCATTGGCGCTTTTTATCATTGAGCTGTTGCTGCTTTTTATAAAAGCAAGCTATTCAATGCTGTGTATTAATGTGTTCTTACCATGGTAATGCAAAGCCTTTTGATGTGGTTTAATGCTTTTCCTTTAATAAAGAGACAGTTTATTGAACATTCAATATTTTATCATCATTTATTTCTGAGAAACCCAAAGGACCCTCTTTTTAAAAATACCTCAGTGTTTCAGTACATACAATGTACTGTAGGTCAATAGGGTCCATTTTCACTTGGACCAGAACGTTCTTCAAAATATCTTTTTTTTTTTTTTTTTTTTTTTTTTTTTGTGTGGAAAAAATGAAGTCATACAGCTCTGGAATGACATGAAGCAGAGGAGGCTAAGAATAAAATCATCTACAGGTATGGATGTTTGAACATGAAGTGACTTTCAAGAAGAAACAGAGCTAAATCTACCAGATGACTCTGAATCTCTTTTCTGTAAGATGTGAGGAGAAAAAAAAACACCTTGAGGTTGTGCTATCAAATAAAGCTCAGAGGGTTACAAAAACATGCCTCTGGCTTTAAAATGCTGTTCCACACAAACTCTCTGGCTTATACACACACAGCGTCTGCCTGGCAGGAGCGGATTAGAAAAAAAGTGTTTCCAAAACACATGCTGATGATGGGTGAAGGACAGATTCAAGCCTTTACAAACACAGAGGCTCAGTGTTTAGCCTTGTGAATGGTATGATAGCTCTGAGTGCTTGAAACTAATACATAATCACTTGCATGACACACAATATGCAACCATACATGCACCAAACTCACAAAGGTATTTATTGTGAATATCAAAACGAGAGCCTCTTTTAATGCTATGCCAGTTTTAGAAAACTGCTAAGCTAACCAGCAATGTTTTGAGCCTTCCTGCCTCTACTGCCATTGCGTGTTTCATTGTTCCTCACGTTAATAATGAATTCATGCCTGCAGCAATGCCCAAGCACCCTGAGGGACAACGTGAGTGAAGAACAAGACTCCAGCTCTTTACATTGTGGTCTTGAACCAACAGGACAGAAGTCAAGATGCAGTACTCAGGTTCCCTTATTGGCTAACTACACCTGTATGTTGAAATACCAACAATTCATAGCTACATATTATGCAATGTTTACACAGAACACAGTGTTGTTGTAGATGAAATAGTAAAGCATGACACTAACAAGGTCAAGGTTTTGATTGGCAGGGAACACAACTATAGTAATAAAATACATAGCTTGAATAGACCCAATTGATTTGAAGAACCAAATGAGTACTCTCCTAAAACCATAAAAGCATCTTAAACCAGCCTGAGCTTGTTTGCTGGTCTTCTAGCGTGGTTAAGCTGGTCTGTTGGCTGATTTAAAAAAAAAGGGCTTTGGCCACTTTCCAGCTGGTCAGGCTAAAAGATCAACTGTCCACCCGGCTAAACACCAGCTTGGCCAGACTGGGAGACTGGCTAGACCAGGTGTGTTTAATCCTGCTTCTGGAGGGCCACTGTACTGCAAAATGTAGCTGCAATCCTGATTAAACACATCTGGAGCAGCTAAATAAGGTCTTAAGGATTACTAGAAACTTTCAGGAAAATGTGCTGGGCAGTTTGGAGCTCCAAGAGCAGGACTAGTATAGGCCAAGGGATGTCCAGTCCTCACCTTCCGTCGGGTCCAACCCCCAGGACTCACTATCACTGCTAACTAAAGAAGTGTAGCCCACCGAGTGCAATGGGGCATCTGCTGTAGCTACGCCCACCACTGCATGTGTGCCCCGTTGCCTAGCAGGCCAATGGATCCTCTAAACGTGAAATCCTTGTATGTATCCACCCGTCCAGGTGAGGACAGAACATTCCTTGGCCTAGACTAGACTAGAAATCAAAATCAGCTTGACCAAGTTAGAAGACCAGTTGAAGATCAGCTTGTAGAGACCAGCCGGTTCTTACTGTCTCAGGCCCAGGACTCACTATCACTGCCAACTAAAGAAGTTTAGCCCACCAAGTGCAACAGGGCATCTGCCGTGGCTACGCC
This sequence comes from Labeo rohita, assembly GCF_022985175.1. NCBI lineage: Eukaryota > Metazoa > Chordata > Actinopteri > Cypriniformes > Cyprinidae > Labeo > Labeo rohita. Next base: position 28,376,665 of record NC_066870.1, read on the forward strand.
CACCACCGCATGTGTGCCCCGTTGCCTAGCAGGCTAACGGATCCTCCAAACGTGGAGTCCTTGTGTGTATCCCTCCCATCCACAAATGCCATCGGTACTCTGGGCAACAGGGTGCCGATGAAAGGTGAGGACTGGACATCCCTTGACCTAGACTAGAAATCAAAATCAGCTTGACCAAGTTGGAAGACCAGTTGAGGACCAGCTTGGCCAGGCTGGAAACCAGGATTGGTTTTCAGGAGGGTAAATGTAATGCAAATTTTAAGCTGAACAACACCATGAGCTTATATCCTGAAGCAATCTGGGAATGTCAAAACTTCTCCAGGGCCCCAAAACCCCCTCAGACCCCAGAGGGGTCTTGCTCTGGGATAAACTGGTGATGGAACTGAATAAGCAATCATTAGGTTTCTGAGCCTTAACAACTACACCACACCAACCCAATTCAAGCGAGTTTACAAAACTACCAAGCTGAAAACTCCATTTCAAGCAAGATCTTTAAGTTCCAAACACTTATTCAATTGTAACTCTGGAGTAAGTATACGAGTGTACTTACGATCTAGGCCATTGATGTAGCGCATGGTGATCTCACAGTGGCCCCACACCGCACTGACAATGGGGTACAGCTTTTTGCCCTTAAGGCCTCTGAAGGCCACTCCGAGGTACTGTCCATCCACCATGAAGCTCAACGTGCCCTCATCCATGTCCAGCACCACCATCAAGGCATCTGGCAGCACAAAGGCCTCCTCTGGCTCCAGGAAGCTTGGGTATGTAGGTGCAGAAGAGGCCGGCCGGTTCTTACTGTTATGGTAGAGCTTGTTACGTCCCAGGTCCCAGCCCCAGGACTCACCATCACTACCAACTAAAGAAGTGTAACCAACCGAGTGCAACGGAGCATCTGCCGTGGCCACGCCCACCACCGCATGTGTGCCCCGTTGCCTAGCAGGCCAATGGATCCTCCAAACGTGGAGTCCTCGCGTGTATCCCACCCGTCCACGAATGCCATCGGTACTCTGGGCAACAGGGTGCCGATGGAAGGTGAGTTTGTCGTCGTCCTTGATGAAGATATTAAGCGAACGGTCGTCCGGGTTCCAGGCGTGTCTGAGCTGCTGCTCATATGGAGCGGGGGGCATGTCCAGGAGTAGATCCAGCCGGGCTGGTTTGAAGAAATCCGGCCCTCTCAGTTCCCTCCTCAGGGGCCTGTAGGACGGCTCCCCACGCACGTCTACGGACTTGATGCTCCCCGAGATCTTCTGGCCCATGGCTTGGCTGGTTGGAAAGGGGTAGGGAGGAGGGGAGAGGGAAGGGGTGGTGCAATGCAGGGGCTGGGCTTCCGGGGTCCGCCGTTACCTCATCAAAGCACCAAGACGTCAGCCTGAGGCCCCCAAACTCGCGTCAGCAGTGGTGAAAGAGCCAGCCTTACTGAAGCCCTAGGAGAAAACACACCAACACACAACGTCATTAAAACAGCAACTGACACAGATCAAAGAGTCCACAGGCTGGTTTTATGAGTGCAACTACTAAGTGTGAATCTCAAAGGTGTTAAGGATAAAAATGGGAACAGAAATAAGCAAGGCACAATACAGACCCACACATATTGCATTAAAAAAATCTTATAAATGGTATCATTCAAAACAGCTATAGCCACTTCAAACAAACAGTTTGAAACTTTGACATTTCTAGAGATTCAATCACTTAGCAGATGCATTTTAATAAGGTACTTTATAAAATAAATGTAAAAAAATAAACCTAAAAAAAAAGTCAAAGAAAATTGGAGCCGTGCTTGTTTATGCGAAACTTGCTGCCACAAGGTGTGGGTGACTACCACAGCATTGTTAGGATATCTTGAGTGATTTTTACAGCATTATTTTGCAGTTGCTAGGGTCTTCTGGGTGGTGTTCCTTGGTGGTTGCTAGGGTGTTCTGCGTAATTGCAAACAGGCTCAAGTCAAAAGAACCCAAAATCCTCATTATATTCTCATCTTTAAATATGGCTTGGGAGTTTAATGTCTCCACCAACGTAAGATTATTTTAATCGTTAGTCTGCTTGCCTAAAAAGTAATTATCAGTCTCTGCTCACTGAAATGCACATTTTCAGGCATGGTGTTTGTAACACAAATGGTACGAGATAAGTTAAGTACCTGTGGGAACTTTTTCGCAAGACACAAATTACGTACCAATAAGTGCATATCACTGCAGTCTCCAACCAAAATGAACACTAGAAGCGGTAAAACAGCAAGCACTTGTAATAGTTTTCATACAGAGTTAAGATTACAGCTTCTTATGTTTCAGTTTACAAATATAACAAGCTTACTCGATAGCTCAACCGGCACGGAATTGGATTTAGGATGCGGAATCCTTGGGTACAAATCCCATTAAAAACGACTCACAATGAAAGAGCTCAAAGATGAGATATTGAAAAAAAACAAGCTAAAACAGCATGTTTATGATTGTGTTTTTACGTCAAATTCGATTTTGTTCATACTATCGGGTGGGTTTAGGTGTAGTGCAGACCAGGGTTGCCAGGTTTTTACCACATAACCCACCAAACTGCTATTTAAAACTAGCCCAAAAGTAGCCCAATTGCATTTTGAGGGAGTCACCCATTAAAAATCACTTTCAAGGGGATAAAATACATGTTTTTTTTTCAGGGTTCCTCTGGTAAATTCATAGTTTAGAGGCCAAATATGACATTATTGGGGTCGCTTCAACCCGCAGACATCAAAAACAACCCACGGCAACAGTGTTAAAGTAGCACAATTCCACAGGAAATCCATGGACTTGGCAACACTGGTGTAGATGGTACGTTATTTTAAAATGTCACAGAGAATTAGAGTTATAGCACCACTCAATGGACATCTTAAGTCCAAACTGTGATGACACGTACAAAACCAACATCACATAAAACGTACCATGTGTACGTTCATCTGCTCCGGGGAAAAAAAAACAACACTTTTTAAGCGCCACCCAGTGGACATTTCACACTGAATACAGTATGTCACAAAACATACATGGCGGTACATATTTCACGTCTTGCGAAAAAGTTCCCAGAGGTACGTTTTCATAATAAGACCAGGTTGCTTAATACTGCTTCAAAAACCCCAAGTATGAGAAAGAATGGAAGCCAAAAACCAGCATTATTTTTTTTCTTGGTTCCTGTGAGAAAGTGTGAGAGAAGGAAAAGGAGAGAACAAAGGCAAGAGATTCAGTTCGCATCAGCCTCAACGTCACAAAATACCTCCACATTAAAAGCCCATTTTAGAGTGTGCTGGAGATGCGATACTGATGTATGAAACGCTAGCAGGAACTTCCTGCTACAGTAAGTGATGCATGGTTTTTTCCTGGAATAAGAAAGTCTCATCACACGAAGGAGCTCTACAAAAGGGGATGTTTTCATAAACAGTGTTGTTGTGTCCATTGCATCTGTGCTATTTTTAAAGTATCTGAACACTGCAAAGCATTAAACTGTTTCTTTGGCACCATGAGTGAAATTCAAATAAATCAGTGAATAGTTTATCCAGTTTATTAATATGAACCATTTAAACAAACTAACTTAATAAACTGAATAAGAGATAGAACACATGGTTTGATTATTAGCTCACTACTGTAGCTTGTTAGGCATGATACAATGTGGCACAAAACAGTGCTGTGTCATGTTAGACTACTACTTGTCAGAGTACAGCTCATTATTGGACAAGCTATGTTAATTTAAAAACAGCTACTAAAGTGTCGCTTCTTGTAGTTTCACCACAGCAGTGCCAGATAACATATTCGCTCTCTGTCAGACGAGAACGTAGGTCACCAACACACAGGAAAAAGGTCACACATACTGTACATGCACACAAGCACACCTCAGACAGTCTCAACACATTAAGGTCACAGAGAAAGAGAGACAGGAAAAGAGAGAGCTGAATTCAGACGGCAGGAAGGAGGGTAGCCAGACGGCCAGACAGTCAGAACCCGGAATCCTGGGTAAGTGTTACCAATATTAAAGGAAAAATAAATGAGGTCATGAAAGAAGTAGGATAGAATGTGAATGTGTGCGTGTGTGTGAGAGAGAGAATGAATGAGAAAGAGAGAGAGGTTGCTGCCCTAACATGCCACTCACAGCTATCATAACGTGTGCTAGGAGTCGAGGTGTTAGGTTTTCCGTATCGTATTTCAGAGCTGGAGAGGCTCCCGCGGCAGGGCACAAAGGCTTTCACAGTCTTGCTGCCGTGCAGAAGCACAGTAATGTGTTTCATTCAGGTTGTGCTTGGTTCAGAGCGCTCATGTCAGTTTAACTAACATTCCCTCACTCAAACCGCTGCAGTCACTAATAACTGTAATAAACACAGACGCAAACATAATTACGCTGTTAGTCTGGGAGTTGTAGACAGACTTTTAAACACTATTCTCACATTAGGTAATTACATGAAGGCTTGTAAAACAAGGTCTGAGAAAAAAGAAACGTCTGAGGAACAGAACAAAATACACTGATGAGATGACAAAAAGCTTTTTGTTGGATCAATTCATTCCATTAAGCACCGCATTGAGCCTGAAAATGTATAAAATGGAAACTGCATTAGGACGATTCGAAAATGTCCACTTCGTGCCAACTATCATCAGATACTTCTTTATGTATGTTTATATAAAACAAAGTATTATACCTCCTGTATCAACTATCAACCAAAATAGCTTGACTTTTAACTTCTACTGTGTTGACAGCTCACAGTAAAGATGAATGAAGGAATAAACAGATGGTTAGATAGATAGATACATACATAGATAGATAGGTAGATAGATAGAAAGACGGACACATAGACAGGATTTGGAGTACAAAAATAAAACAACACAAATATTACAAAATACGACTTGGTGAAACCAGCGTTCCACATTCATGAATAAGTCTAAATGAACAATATAATGGCGTTAATAGGGAGACTAATTAAAAAAGTGAATAAACAAATCACACACTTACACAGGGCTCTACACCTACTTTTCTAGTTATGAGCACTTGTGCTCCTAAGTGCAGTCAAAATTTTAGGAGAGCCTTCTAATCAATAATTCAAAAATCTGATCAAAAATTATATATATATATTTTCAAAAGCTTTTTAAAATGTCAAATTAAAACAACAACAGAAAAAGAATAAGTAGAACAGGAATAAGTTACCAATCAAATGAAATTTGAGGCAAGTGTTATAGTCAGACAATTTAAGTCATTTAATATTAACTTCTTGTTTATTTAATTGCACTAAATCAATATCTCATTTACAAAATCCCTTAAAATCATTAAAAGCCATCATTCATCTTAGTTGTGACTGAAATGGTCACACTGTAGAGCCCTGTTACATACAAATCACATAAAAATAAGACTTCAAATGGCCTGAAAACATGATTTGTGGGAGTTTTTTAGTGAGTAATGTTTATATAATCAAGAAAATGTGACTGGGACATGAATTTAAATTTGATTTTTTTTAAAAAAGGACTTTGCCACCTCATTTTAGAACACCACCGCACACCACTGAGAACAACGTGACTCTGGCCCACAAAACCAGTCATAAGAGCATGGGTATATTTGTAGCAATAGCCAACAATACATTGTATGGGTTAAAATTATCGATTTTTCTTTTATGACAAAAATCATTAGGATATTAAGCAAAGATCATGTTCCATGAAGATATTTAGTAAATTGCCTACCGCAAATATATTAAAACTTAATTTTTGATTAGTAATATGCATTGCTAAGAACTTCACTTGGACAACTTTAAAGGCGATTTTCTCAATATTTAGATTTTTTTTGCGCCCTCACATCAACGGAACCACACATTAATGGAAAGCTTATTTACATATAGACTTATAGAACAGATACTGTAGATAGATAGACAGACCGACAGTCAGACAGCTGGTGTGTTTCAATGTGTGACAGCAGAGTGACTGAATCACGCTGTAAGACGATGACCGCATGGCATGACTGTACCATGCCTTTGGGCGTTACACTGCTGATATAAAATGCCAACGTCAAGCTGAGAAGTGAAAAAAGAGTCCACTACATCAATTACACTCGCTCTCCTCAGGGGTAATGATCCCGAACCATATGAGACACGACTAATGTAACTATAACAACCTCATTCTAATGGACCGCTGATGTGCTGTCTCCATCTGCTTAGCCATGCGAGACAAGACTACATATAAAAGCGGTCTGCCAGGGCCGTACATCTCCGCATGGGAAAATGCCCATTTGTGCTGACTTATCTATTAGAAAAACAAAAGCACTTGGCTGGTGAGCGTGTCGCTGGGATGGGGCTGCTATGGCTATAAGTCAAAGAAAAGCAAAGTAGAAGTCAAAACAACCCTGGTGTAATTGTGCCCTGTGGCTCCTCTGCAGCATGATGTCTTCAGTCAAGCCAAATGTGTCTTTCTTCTGTGCTTAGAAGCTGTTTTGGGTTATTGAAATAATGTAGATGAAGACTAAACTGCCACATTTTGTCAGATTTCTTTTTTGACATGGTCTTTAATCTGCAACATTTTTGGGTAATAAACATCTTCCTCAATTTGCCATTCCAAACTCAAGGCTCTATTTGTTTTGCTTGTGCCATCATAAAGATAGCGTTCTTTGTTTTCAGGCCCACGTAATTGAATTTTCCGCCGCTGCGTTGCGTGTTTGGCGAACGCCCCAGGACTCAAGAGCTTGTAGCTGTTCTGCATGACTAGAGGAATGATAATATCGCAGACCCCAGGCTGCCCGCTTAAAAGGCCTGAATGCTGTTTTATACAACAGTTAGGCCTATTCATGCAATCTGATTGGCCTAAAGGCATGCATTGCATTTTAGAGGACATTTACAGTTGAAATAACACTACATGAAATGACCAAGTGTAAATATACTCATTCGACAGACAGAAACAACAAAAATCACAACGTGGGTGGATGGATGAATGGACGGACACTTGGTCATTTTATTTAGTTTATTCCATGACAGATGGAAGTCTATGGAACTCAAAACTGTTTGGCCACCAACATTCTTTAAAGTATCTTCTTTTGTGCTCCAAAGAAAAAACAAAGTCAGATAGGTTTGGAATGACATGACAGGGAGTAAAAAATAAAAGAGTTTTAATTTTTCAGAGAACTCTCTGTTTAAATACTACACTTCTGAATCTGCGGAGCCACCCTGTGTGACGTGTATCTCTGTGTTCGCACTGTTTAGTCTACTGGCCATTACTGTGTACATCCTCATCCGAATTTGTTTATGCTTCAGCACCCGTCAGGCCCTCAGCAGGGCCTCTTTCTCGCACGCTCTGTGGCACACGGGGGTTGCGTTTCCCTTCAGAAGGGTGGGGGGTCTGTGATGAAGCGAGCGCCTGGTGCCTGGCCCCTCGTCTGCGTTACCCTGGTCACCCGGAGACGTGATGGACACGCACACCTCTAGCCACCGGTGGCTTTGGTGAGTAGGAACACACATTCGCCATCTGTTGTTTATCTTTGCATCCTCTCTCTCTAATTCATCGGGAACATCTCTCTTTCCTCTGTGGCTAGTGTCATTCATTTGCTCACACTTTCGGTCTCTTGTTTCTTAACTCACTCCCAGCTGGATAATCAAGTTAAAACCAGATTGAAAAGACGGTTGATTATCTAGACTGTCAGACCTTAGACATTGGTCAATTTGGTAGACCACCTTAAAGGATTAGGTCATCCAAAAATGAAAATTTTTACTCATTCTCATGTCATTCCAGAACCGTATGACGTTCTCTCTGCTGTGGAACACACACGAAGATATTTTGATTTTGTTGTACGGGTCTTTTCCATACAATTACAATAAATGAGGGCTGGAATTCTCAAGCTTCAAAAAGAAAGCAAAAGCATCATAAATGTCTCCTGAAAGTAGTTCACATCTTACAAATTTATAGTACAAATCTTCTGAATAAAATAGCACTGGTAATTAACAGACCTGATATTTGTTAAGTTGTTACTCACTGATATTCTGAACAGCTGCTCTAGTTCTCCTTGGCACAGTCATGAGAGTTCATTATTAGATCTGTGAAAGAATTGTTCTGTTCAGTCTGGTCTTTTTTTAATGAATTGCTTGAATAATTAGTTCTAATGATTGATTGATGGAATCCTTACTGACTGAACAATCTGGTCGCAACTCACTGGGGGAATTTTTCAGGGGATTTTCAGTGAATAACAACCTAAATTTTGTTAACTTATTGTATGAGTTTAGAAGATTTTTATACTCTACCATTCAAAGGTTTTTTCAAAGAACACTCTTAAAAATAAAGACTCCAAAGGGTGTTTTTTTTTTGTTTTTTTTTTGCAGTGATGCCACAGAAGAACCATGTTTGGTTCCCCAAAGAATCTTTCAGTGAAAAGTTCTTAAAATAACCATTTTGAATAACATTTTAAATATATAAAGAACTTTTTCCACTATAAAGAACCTTTTCTGCATTTGAAAGGTTCCATGGATGTTGAAGGCTCTTTATGGAACCATCGATGCCAATAAAGAACCTTTATTTTTAAGAGTGAAATGAAAAGTTTTATTCTGCAAGGATGCATTAAATTGATTAATAGTGACAGTAAAGACATTCAAAAGTCACAAAAGATTTATATTTAAAAAATACTGGTTTTTAACTTTCCATCCTGCAACTACAGTCATGGTTACCACAAAAATATTAAGCAGCACAACTGTTTTCAACAATAAGAGTAATGTTTCTTAAGCACCAAATCAGCATATTAAAATGATGTTTGATTGACAGTGTGACATTAAACTGGAGTAATGGCTGCTGAAAATTCCACTTTGCCACCACAGGAATAAATTTTACTTTAAAATAGAAAACAGTTGTTCTAAATTGCAAAAAAAGGCCTTCAGGTCCCAAAAATTCTTTGGTTTTATAGCACTTTTGTGTATTTGAACCCTTCCCAACAATGACTGTATGATTTTGAGATCCATCTTTTCACATTAAGGACAACTGAGGGACTCATATGCAACTATTCCAGAAGGTTGAAATGCTCACTGATGCTCCAGAAGGGAATGGAGATGTGTACATTTTTCCGATCTTCAAATTCAAAAAGTTTTCACCCCCCCTGCTCTTAATGCATCGTGTTTCCTCCTGGAGCATCAGTGAGGGTTTTAACTTTCTGTAATAGTTGCATATGAGGCCCTCAGTTGTCCTCAGTGTGAAAATATGGATCTCAAAATCAACCAAAGAATTTGTGGGACCTGAAGGATTTTTCTGAAGAACAGCAGGCATTTTAACTGCTCAGGACAAGCAAGGGACTCATGAACAACTATCACTGAACAAAAGAACACAGTTGTGGATAATTCAGGTAAGAACAAAGTATTAAAAATCAAGGGAATGTAAACTTTTGAACAGGGCCAATTTTTTATAAATTCAACTATTATTATCTCTTGTGGACTCTATGTAAACATCTTTTATGTGAAATATCTTATTCAGGTCAATATTAAATAAACAATAACATGCATTTTGCATGATCCCTCTTATTTTGGTAAAATAATTAACATTTTTAATGACTCTGAAAGGGGGATGTAAACTTTTGACCTCAACTGTATTTGAAGCTTGAAAGCCTCATACTATACAATCCCTTTTTGTTTTATCTAAGACATTTGTCTTAGAGACACGTTTTTATTCAATTCCTAGACCAGAAACAACGCCATCTACGAACATGACCTGTTTTTTCCAACAACGTTAACGCTGCATTTTTGTCCATCTTTTCTCTCTGTCTTGTTTCCTCCACACCCCCACCCTTATCAATCTCCCTGTCCCTCTCTCTTTGTCACTTACACAGACGGCATATCAGTAAAGCCTGTGTCCAGCGCTCTATCATCTAGGTGGTTCAGAGGGCACAGGACAGACAGCCGTATGGCCACATGTCCCCCCTGCCTCTGTCCACCTACACAGTCCTAATTAAACAGACCTAGCCCATGGAGACACACCACCAGCACACACACGCACGTTGTGTGAGAGAAATGCTCTCACAACAGACATCTGTTGAAGCAGGCTGCACTGTTTTCTGTTCAGAACCTTCTGGAATAAAGAGAAGCCAACGGACGGGTTTTAGTACTAAAATTATGAGTGTGTATGTGAGAGAGAAAGTTCTCCATACGACATGTCCTGATGGGCGAGATATGTTCTGAAGCGACACACAAGCACATGAATCCAGCGAATCGCCCTTGGAGGCTGTCACATCAAAGTAAAACTAGAGACTACGAATACAGCCGAGACAGGATAAATGCGAACCTTACGACATTGCTGCTTTCAATTAGAAGTCAGATATCTGTTTACAACGTATGCGCAGCAACTCATAGCAGCAAAACCCCCTCAAACAACAGTTTACTAATTTTAATTTAACCCACGCCTCATCTGCACACAGAGCATAAATATAAAACATTCTCAAATGAGAACAGAAAGGAAATGACAGCATATGAACATTCAGTACCGTGACATCTGGTCACAAGTTTAACAACAAATGTGACAATGAGATAAGTAATTTTTCTGTCAACGCTAAGTGCATTTACACACACTTAAAAAGAACAATTTCAGTCAGAACAAAGCAATTCATTCTTTTAAAATGTCATACAAACTCTTTACTCTGACTAAAATCCCACCATTTTTGTGAAGTAACAGACCTAGACAATATAACATGTAAACAACATGTAAACTTACTGAACTACTTGTGACAATCACAGCCAATCAGAACAGGATTTTGGACCAATAGGAGTTTACAATGACACCCTCAGCTTAGAAATAGAAACCCTGACAAAATGTCCTGTCTTCTATTGCAGTTGTTGCTGGTTAGGTCATAAACTTAGATTAGCATATAAGAGATTGCTTTAATCGTTTTAGCTTGATGTCATTGAGCCTGGTTAGGACTGGTTTATACAAAAATACCTCATTCATACTTTACCAAAAAAAAAAAAAAATGTTAAACCAACCACAGACTTTGAGGTGCATCCAAACCTATGTGACAAGGGCAGGGTTGCCAGGTTATCACAACAAAACCCTCCCAAATTGCCACTCAAAACAAACCACATTTCGGTGGGTACCCCCGTGGGGTAAAATACACATAATTCTGTGGGGTTCCCCTGGTAAAATTCGCATTCAGTGGTCTAAATATCACATTATTGGGGTCGCTTCAACCTGCGCACATGAGAGACAGACCACTGCAAAAGTGTTAACATAGCCCAATTCTACATGAAAACTGTAGACTTGGAAACACTGGACAAGGATGTGTTACCATATATCTAATGTTTATTAAATGTGGCAATCGTGCCTGTATGACCTTAAGTTAAGGTCCAACATAAATCCCTATTCAATTCTCTGTCTAGCAAGTTTGTGTTAAAAATGAACGCAAAACGATTCATTCGAATAAACTACGGCAGACTGTCACCAGAAAAGTTGTTAAAGGAGTAGTTCACTTCCAGAACAAAAATTTACAGATAATGTACTCACCCGCTTGTCATCCAAGATGTTCATGTCTTTCTTTCTTCAGTCAAGAAATTATGTTTTTTGAGGAAACATTTCACGATTTATCTTCATATAATGGACTTCTATGGTGCCACCGAGTTTAAACTTCCAAAATGCAGTTTAAATGCAGCTTCAAAGGGCTCTAAACGATCCCAGCCAAGTAAGAAGGGTCTTATCTAGCAAAACGATTGATTATTTTTATCCAAATAACTTAACCAATTATTTACTTTTTAACCTCAAACGCTTGTCTTGTCTAGCTCTGCGTGAACTCTGTGTATTCTGGTTCATGACAGTTAAGGTAGGTTGAGAAGCTCCTATTTCATTTCAACTTCAAAATCATCCTACATTTCTGCAGAAGTACCAACCCAGTGTTTACAAAGTGAACATGCAAAGGTCAAATGTCCTTTACAAAAAAAAAGGAGTTTTTCAACATATCCTAACTGTCATGACTGGAATAGAGAGTTCATGCAGAGCTAGAAAGGATGAGCGATTGCTATAAAAAGCATATAAATTGTACATTTTTTAGAAAAAAGCTGATTGTTTTGCTAGATAAGACCCTTATTTCTCAGCTTAGAGCCCTTCGAAGCTGCATTTAAACTGTGTTTTGGAAGTTCAAATTGGGGGCACCATAAAAGTCCATTATATGGACAGAAATCGTGAAATGTTTTCCTCAAAAAACACAATTTCTTTGCGACTGAAGAAAGAATGACACGAACATCTTGGATGACAAGGGTGTGAGTACATTATCTGTACATTTTTGTTCTGGAAGTGAACTACTCCTTTAAATATCCAAACCTACACTATGGTTGAAACGTTTGGGGTCAGTAAAGTTTTTTACATTTTCTTCAATGTGTACTTACGTTTACTTATCCATGTACGTACTTTATTCCAGTGATGGCAAAGCTGAATTTTCAGCCATTACTCCAGTCTTCAGTGTTACATGATCCTTCATAAATTCTACTAATTTACTGACTGGGTTCTCAAAACATTTCTTGTAATAATCAATGCCGAAAACAATTGCACTGCAGTCCTTAAAACTCTTCCAAAATATCCAAAAAGTTCTTCCCATACAAGATCCAATTATATTTCTTTCCGTCTAGCAAAACAAAACCATATTATAAACTACCGCAAAATAACTATTTAATAAATACCACAATAAAACTCCATTTAATAGAACACTATCGACTTCAAACATCAGTTTGTCACCAGAAAGCCAATGAAACATCCCAAATCTTTTTGACAGGGCCATGCTAAATCTGATTTTCATTAAAAGTGACTGTTTTTCTATACTTCCTGTTAATCTACTCCAAATATCTCACAATATAATTTCCCATTCAATTTCCCTGTGCCTAGGAGCTCAGAAGTCTTCAGGCGCTGCAGCGAGAACATTGGATGCAGCTATGTGCAGGAAGAGTGTAAATATAAGACACAGCCATTGAAGTCCAGGCTTTCTGACAGCCCAAAAGCCATTTATCACTGTGACTAAAGTGTCCACCCCCAACCCAAAACCGGTAATCACACACTCTCACACAAACACACACACACACACACACACACACACACACACACACACAGCCTTGTGGCAGATGTGCGAGCCCACCTCCTGTCCTTTCAAACCCTTAAGCAGCACGGACACACACACACACACACACACACAAATGCTTCTGGCACTAATCCAGTGGCCCTCTCCAAAGGAGGGACATTGAATGGTTAGGCAAATGGTTGTGTAGCTCTTCACACGGCCAACAGCTGAGCTCTAAGCTCTCCCAGAAGAGCCTCTCCCCACAGAGCAGCTCCAGTCAGCTCTTTCCAGCCCACTGCTCTCAGACAACACACTCAGTGATTAAAGCAGTCCCACTGCCCTCCTCATCCCACACACACACCCTGTGCCCCCCATCCCACACCACTCGCAACACACACTCACAAATACACAGGGACACATGTGCAGATATCACTCACAAAAAAGACACACGAACTCATTTGGACATGAACCAATGAATATGATAAGCTTTTAGCACTATGCTATACAAGTACTGTGGTAAAAACCACAGTATATTGTAGGACATGCACCTTGATAAATATAACTGGATGTTAATATGGTAGTCTTTCAGCACTATTAAATATGTGACCCTGGACCACAAAATCAGTCATAAGGGTCAATTTGGTTTGTAAGGATAGGATGGCTGAGATAAAACTATTTGGAAATCTGGAATCTGAGGGTGCAAAAAAAATCTCAATAAATATTGAGAAAATCACCTTTAAAGTTGTTCAAATGAATATTACCAAACAAAAATTAAGTTTTGATATACTTACAGTAGAAAACTTACAAAATATCTTCATGGAACATATTACTTAATATCTGGCAATTTTGACCAATACAATGTATTGGCTACTGCTACAAATATACCCATGCTACTTATGACTGGTTTTGTGGTCCAGGGTCACATAAAATTTTATGCGAAAAATCATTAGGATATTAAATAAAGATCATGTTCCATGAAAACATTTTGTCAATTTCTTACCATAAATATATCAAAACTTACTTTATGATTAGTAATATGCATTGCTAAGAACTTCACTTGGACTACTTTGAAAGTGATTTTCTAAATATTTTTTATTTTTTTGCACCCTCAGATTCCAGATTTTCAAATAGTTGTATCTCTGCCAAATATTGTCCAATCCTAACAAACCATACATCAAGCAAAAGCGTATTAATGTATAAATCAGTTTTAAAAATTTACCCTTATGACTGGTTTTGTGGTCAAGGGTCACATATATAGTTGAAATATTATAAAGATAAAATTTTTACCTCAAGAAAATGTAATAAAATAAATAAAAGTTAAAGTACTAAAATGACTAAAACCGAAATAAAACTGAAAATATAAAAATAAAATCTAATGCAAAATAGTATGCATTTTAAAACAGTATAAAAATAATCCTGAAATTACACTGAAAGTATTTCAGGGCATTAAACCAGTGTTATTACCATGTTTTTTTGGTAAGGACCATAGTAATATTATGGTTTGTACCTTGGTTTGTACTACTGTAGTAGTATCCACTACAACAAAGTACTGTGTTGGTACCATGGTATTTACACTTCATGCTTTTCCAAGTGATATATCAAGGTAGCATTACCATGATGTTTTTGATACATACCACGGTAAAATCTTTCAGTACTATTAAAGCGCCACAGTTTTACCGTGACGTTTAGTGTCATGACTTTTGTTTTACAAATGAAGTAAAAAAGTACAATGGTATGACCATCTGATATCAGCAATGTACCATGACACCACCACAGTACTTCTTTGTAAGAGATGCCCCACTGCCCTCAACACAAAAACATACACAGTCTGTTCCATAAACATTCCACCACTGGAAACACACAGCCACACGCGCGCAAACAGACGCATGCAAATCCACAAGCCGCGCGTGCACACAAACACGAGGGACACAATGAAAAGCATTCAAATCTGCTCCCCGGGCTAAGAGTCAGCCAGCGCTGTGGGAACGCTTCCTCTGAACACCAAACCAGAGGAAAGAAAAAGACAAACGATAGCCGTGACGCGCAACGCAGGGAGGAGAAGATCCAACCGTCCTCTAATCACCTTATCTGATCGCGCACGGCAGCTGAGAAAACATGAGCCGCGGGTTCAGGTGAAAATACTTCTCTTTCCAACCCACACAAGCGCACAATCCTCAAGAGCAGGACCCGGACGCCCAATGCTGCATTCGGGGTCTTTAACCGGCTCCCTGGAGCTCAGAAAGTGTTAAATGTGTGGAAATCCCAGGTTTAGAAACATCACTGGCAGCTGTAACATCCAACACAAAGAAAAGACTGTATCCTTGCTGAGTATCCTGTGCCAGGGTGGATCAAACCTCAATTAGAGGATCAAACCTCTATTAGAGGAATAAAAGACAACGGGGAATGCCAGAAAGCGGGAGCTAGAAAGAAAGAGTGCACTTGAGGTAACCCAAACAGCCTAAAGCAAGAAGGGAAGGAATGAAAGATCACAGGATAGTTTCTTCACACAAGTAAACACACATCAAGTTCTTCATTACACACACAAGCACAAGAACAAACGCACGCTGCTTACACCGACCCGGTTGCGATGGTCTCCCCAGCAGAACTCCCCTGTTGTTGCCCACTCAGGGAAAAAAAAAAACAAAAAACGAGGAAACCCGCTGGAGTAAAGGACGAAAGGAGCTCCTCTCTTTGTGAGAAGGAGCGCACACTAGTTCTTTCTCTTTTCTCTGTGTCTCCCTGCTGTGGAAGGAGAAAAGAAGCTTCTCCCCAGAGATGTAACCCCCCCACCCCCTCCCTGAGGTTAATCCCAGCCGTGGCAGCCTCCGTCCCACTCCGCACTCCTTACTCCGTCCTGGGTCGCGGCTCCGGCTCCGAACTCCAGCTCGGCGGTCCGAAAGAGAGAGAAAGGGAAGGAGAGAGAGAAATAGGGAGAACGAGGAGAGAGAGAGAGGACAGACGGCAGTGCGAGCAGCAGCGTGAGAGCTGCCTCATGATGAAAGGCGATCCGCTGATCTCATCAAGCAGGGACACCAGGCAAACAGAGAGAGAGGGAGGACACGCCTCTTACCCCACCCCCGACTCATGCATCCTCCTCCCAACGGTCTTTCACACTTTCGGCTCAGCCAATCGGCCGAGAGCTACTCATAAACACGCATGCTTTGAGTCTCCAGCCTGTTACTTCCAGTGCTCGGATATGTGTTTTGAAAGATAATCTGACGCCAGGTTGAGTGGCAACAACTTTATGAGGATTTAGTATTTCTATGCTAATACCTGACATTAAATATTCAATATTAACATTACTTAGGAAAAAATGGCCCTATTTGGACAGGACTAGTCTTTGTTTAGAAGGTCAGGAGAGTTTGTGTTTTACAGATTTGCTTGGTAATTTTAATCATGTTCAAATTAGAAAAACAAACAAAGAACCACTGTAGAAATTATGCCGCAAATTATATAAAATACACATATATATTTTTTGCTAACTCATAGAAACAGGAATGTGATTTGTCTTTTTCTGGTTAAAACTTGTTCAAAATAGTTCTACACTGCTAGTATGCAATACAGCGTAAAAGTAAAATTAAATTAGTTTAATTCAATAAAATAAAATTAGTTTTTTTTTAAGAATTCTCTTCTGCTCACCATTTATTTGATTTAAAATACAGAAAAATCAGTAATATTGTGAAATATTTTTAATATTTAAAATGACTGCTCTCTATTTTAATGTATTTTAAAATGTAATTTATTCCTGTGATCAAAAATTATAGAAATTAATACTTTTATTTAGCAAGGATGCTTTAAATTAATCAAAAGTGATGATAATAATTAATGTTGATAATAATAATTAATGTTTTTTGAGCAACAAATCAGAATATTAGAATGTTTTCTGAAGGATCATGTGACTGGAGTAATGATGCTAAAAATTCAGCTTTGAAATCACAGGAATAAATTACATTTTAAAATATATTCAAATAAAAATTAGATAACTTAATAAATATATTTCAAAATTCCACTGTTTTTGCTGAACTTTGGATCAAATAAACACAGGCTTGGTAGAGCAGAATTCTTTTAAAAACATTAAAAATCTTACTGTTCAAAAACTTTTGACTGGTAGTGCAAACAATGTGTTATATTGACAAATATATTTCAATTAAAAATAAAAATACATGTAAATGTAAAAAAAAAAATAAAACTAAATAATAAAATACTAAATCAATAAACAAAATAAAAATTCAATATAATAAAAATACTAAATTAAAATATTTTAAAACTTAAAATAAAAATTACAAATACTGAAATCAAAAATAAAATAAAATCTCAATAAAAATAAAATACTAATTAAACAAACTTCAGCTTTATTTTGTGATACTTGCTTTCTTTAAAAATATATCAAAATAATAACCGACATAAGATGTTATAGCTATTCTAATCAACTGGATGTGCACTGCTGGATGTGCCAAAGAAAAAAAAAACATTTAGACAAGCGTATGCTGGTCTGAATAACTCTTCTAGACATTTCACTAACAAAACTTGATTTTTACCCACTGTGCTACACTAACCCCACATCTTTAGGTCAAACATTTAACAGGCACACTTCTCAGTCAAGCTCCAGATCTTGAATAAACACCATCTCCCTCAGTCCTGCAAGCCCTGTCAAACCCGAAACAAACTCAAATCCCTCTGAGACACCCTGAATGTACTCAGTCTTTCAGGGTGACGTGAGCTTCCTGACCATTTCCTCCAAGGCCACACACAAAACGAAAGGTCTGTGGCAGTAAAGAGAGAGCGAGTCGCTCTTGCACTACCCCCTCTCACCTTCTTGCTGAAAACTCAATCAGCCTTTTCAAACATGCTGACCCCTCTCTGAGGAAGCTCAGTCTGAAAGAAGCGCAAGTTGCCGTGAAAACACACAGAGTCGTGTAGGATCAACTGCACCAAGCATACTTTAGGGTCATTTACCTTTCCTCTAAATATACAAGCAACCTTGTTTAACAAAAACAAAAAAACCCTACGGGTTGAAGGTCCAAATTGCAGTTTCAATGCAGTTTCAAAGAGCTCTACATGATCCCAGCCGAGGAATAAGAGTCTTATCTAGTGAAACGATGTGTCATTTTCTTAAAAAAAAAAAAAATTATATACTTTCTAACCACAAATGCTCGTCTTGCACTAGTTCTGCAATGTGCGTCTGTGGCTTAACGCATTACGTAATCATGTTGGAAAGGTCATGCGTGGTTCTCAATTTCTTCTCCAACTTCAAAATCATCCAACATCGTTGTCTTACCTTTTTAGACTTTCTTTGCAAATTTGCTTTGTAAAGACTGGGTCGGTATTTCAGCCTGTTACACATGACCTTTCCAACGTGACTACGTAACGTGTTGTTAGACACAATGTGAGGAGAAAACTGTGCTGAAAACCCCTTTAGCTGTTATATATCCACTGTAAACCATGGCTTCATGGGGCTTATTGCTTTTATAAAAGTTATTCTATAAGGTTTCACAAACAAAGGTGTATGTCTGTAGAATATTAAAAAAACGAATAGTTCCGGTCCTTGATTCTGATTGGTTGAGCCGTGCTCGAAGCTGTTGTAAATTACTCTACAAACATACACCTTTGTTTACTTCTGTGTGTTGCTTGGCAACCACTTTGTTGCAACCACAACTGTTATTGAGGAACTACATTGTTTGGTGAAAGGAATAAAGCAATAAGTCCCAAGAAGCCGTGGTTTACAGTGAAAAGTTAAGGGGCGTTGTTAGGCACAACGTGAAGCGGACCCCGTTAGCTGTTATAAATCCAACGTAAACCACGACTTCACAGGGCTTACTGCTTTTATACAATGGTTATTACATATAAGTAGTAAGGTTTCACAAAATAAAACAGGCCAAAAAAAGTGTAATGATATCAAAGCCACTAGAAAGTAACCGTAACGGCTAAAAAAACGTAACGGCTAAAGCTAACGCTTCCGCTCTGGCAGTAAGTAGGAAAGGAGACCAGAAGCAGTTTTCTTTTAATGGATGTCAATAGAAGAGAGGCTTCATTACACTGAATAAACAGCTTTTTAGAGAAAACGGCTTATCATTTCATGAATCGACTGCTAATCTTTAACGTTTTACACTAAACAATACTTTTGGATTGAAATATTTTTAGAGTTTACCACGCAAAAATGCAGTTTTATAAGAGAAGTCACTGACTTTTTGCGACAGGTGGGATTCAGCTTATGGCACTTCTCCTTCATTCCTATGGTATCCGTAAACGCCGATTGAATGTCGCACAACTCTGAATGAAATTCAGTGATGTCAAGGCTGAAATGTGATTGGTTATTAAGGAATGGGTGATCCAAGTAAGCCGTTACGCTTTCTCCAATAGTTATTAATACAGCCCCTCTCATCTCCCTATAGTAAGACAATCTCTGATGATATAAATAAAAACAGGATTCTTCCACCAAACAATGTAGTTCCTCAGAAACAGCTGTGGTTGCAACAAAGTGGTTGCCAAGCAACACACAGAAGTAAACAAAGGTTCGAACAAGGCTTGACCAATCAGAATCGATTTTAAAATTCGAACCATTTTAAAATTCTGTTTTTATTAATATCATTACATTATTTTCTCTGTTTTATTTTGTGAAACTTTACTACGTATATGGAATAACCATTTTATAAAAGCAATCAGCCCTGTAAAGCCGTGGTTTACAGTAAATTTATAACAGCTAAGGGCCTGATCAGACAGAACGTGTTTTTACAGTGAGAAGTGCCTTTTTTTAATTGTTTTCTATTGGCAGTGAGCATTATGCGCGCTGTTTATGTGCCCCGGGCACCTCGCGTTTTAACCGCTTGCTGCGCCTCGCATTATTGTCGGAGTGCTCTCAAATAAGGCCCAATCCCATCAATATATAAAGCCCAAACTTTCTATTTCAAAAGTAAACACACAGGAAAGAAAACTGCACTCATCAAGCATCCTGCCTCGAGCCTCTGGTGCAACTGGGGATTTTTTTTGTGAAGTGTCGCTTCAAATTGCAGTTTCCATCCAAACTCCTACCTATTACTCCAGCTTTATCTTTCATTGTCTTTCTTCTCTCTCCTCTTTGACCCATTGCAGTGGCCGGCTGTGTAAATTGCCTCCTCGTTTTCTGCTTCAGGGCATTTTAACACTTTTGGGCCAGCATGTGGTGGGGGAACAGCAGAGATGGGAGGGATTTGTGTTAATCTATCGGACAATAGGGGAGACCCCCTTCCACAAAGAGATAATGGCCTAGCAGACCGGGAGGGGGGCTCCATCAGAGTGGGCTTTGTATAATAGAGGGGCTTTGGAGCAGGCACACCTCCTGGTGACACACGTGTCACAAACAAAGCCCCGCAATTGTCCGAGTGCTGGAGGACAGAAGAGGTGAGGGGTGGAAAGGAGGGAACGAGAGGGGAGTCCAAAAGGATGCTCATCTGGCAGTTACAAAACTGCCCCCGGACAGATGGCAAACACGCAAGCGGAGAGAAACGAGAGCATGAGAATGAAAGAAAGAGTGCGGGTCGTGTGGTGACAGATATGATGACACATATTCATAAAGCAGACATTAACAAGCGCGCAAGCTTCAGATTACAATTATAGATCACACGTAAAGCACACACGCACATGGATGGATGGATCCAGAGGAAGCAACTGTATCGCCCTTCTCTTTGTCTATGACACAATAGCCGCTTACATCAGTGTGTGGCGGCACATGGAAACTCTGCCACCCCCCTCTATTCGGGCACACGGTGCAAACAGACCAGCTGGATCCACACTGATATCATTCACCGCACCAAACACACACAAAATCATCTGCACACAGTCCACACACTAATGTTTTTTCCAGGTTACAATGTTCTGTACATACTGTTGAACATGTATATAAATAGTTATAAAGAGTATTACATATACATACAAATAAGTAATAACAGTTACTTTCTTTTCACATTTTACATTTTACCAAAAATAGAAGTTTTTATATTAAAAACAAACAAGCAAGCCCAGCTCAAATGAGAAAAAAAAACACAAAAGTAACGCAACACATTACTTTCAACAAGTAACAAAATTAGTTACTTTTTAGGAAGTAATGCCGTATTGTAATGCATTACTTTTAAAAGTTAATTTATTGTTAATTCATGATGCCTAATGCAACTATTGTTAAAAAAAATAAAATTTTGATCATAAACTACTATCAACTAGCTTGATTTGCTTCAATTTAAGCTGTTGTTGGAGCAATTAAAAATTGATGTTCTGTACCTTTTTGTTTCCATCAGCAGTATTTCTATTGAACATGTTGTATTCTCTGTTGACATCAGCAGTCCCTTGCCACTCATTTAGAAATGATGAATGTCTGCTGGTCCTACAAAAAATATATAATCAATACTGGTTTATCTCCAAATCGGAAGGCTTATTAGACATCAGATGTTCCACAGTTTTAATGAGGGATATACCCCCCTTTTATGCAGACTTGAGTGCTTTTTCTTTATGAGCACTTGGGTTTAGAAAATCAGCTTCCACAGTAGTGGGGATTTTAATTTATCCTAAAGGCTTAAATCTTTTGAATCTTTATTAGTGGGTCACTGAATCATTCACTAAACCAGTTAGTTAAAAATGAGCCATTCATGACCAAAACAATTTTTATAATAATTTAAAAATAAAATAAAGTAGCACTATATAAAGTACCTTGCGAAAGTATTCATACCCCTTCATTTTTTCATGTTAGTTATGTTGCAACCTATGTTTTTTTTAATGTTTTGTCTTTTTTCCCTACATCAATCTACACTCCATACACATTATGACAATGAAAATAAAAGGTTTGTAAAAACCTTGCTAATTTTTTGAGAAATAAAAAACTGAAATGATTCCATTGCATAAGTATTCATACCCATTTCTAGGACACTTGAAATTTAGATCAGAAGCATTCACATCGCTTGCAGGTGTTACTACACTTTGAGTGGAGTTAACCTGTGGCAAATTCATTTGAATGAGTATGATTTGGAAAGGCACAGACCTCTCAATAAAAGAAAAATGAAAATGCATATCATAGCAAAAAACCAAGCCTTGGGGTCAAAAGAACTGCCTGTAGAGCTCAGAAACAGGATTGTGTCAAGGCAAAGATCTGGGGAAGAGTTCAGAAAAAAATTCTGCTGCATTGAAGGTTCACACAAGCATGTAGCCTCCATTATCCATAATGGAAGAAGTTTAGGACAACTAGGACTCTTTCTATAGCTGGCCTCCCAGCCAAACTAAGCAAATGATGGATAACACCCATGGTTAGACTGGTGACCAAGAAGCTGATGGCCACTCTAGTTGAGCTCCATGATCATATATGCAGATGGGAGAAACTTACAGAAGGACAAACATCACTGCAACAGTCCACCAATCCAGTCTTTATGGCAGTGTGGCCAAACTCAATCCTCTCCTAAGTGAAGACACATGAAAACACACTTGGAATTTTCAAAAAAAAAAAAAAAAAAAAAAAAACACCTAAAGGACCCTCAGACTGTGAGAAACAAGATGCTCTGGTCTGACGAAACTCAATACCAAGCATCACGATTGAAGGAAACCAGGCACTGCTTATTACCTGCAGAGTACCATCAGTAAAGTATGGTAGTAGCAGCCTCATGCTGTGGAGCTGTTTTCCAGCAGCAGGGACTGAGGGACTCAGAGTAGAAGGAACACAGCAAAATATAGCCTTAATTAAAACCCAGTCCAGAGCATTCAGAACCTCAGACTGGGCAGAAGGTTCACGTTCCAACAGGACAATGACCCTAAGCACACAGCAAGAATGGCTTACAGACAACTCTGCGAATGTCTTGAGTGGTCGAAGCACAGCCTGGGCTTGGATCTAATCAAACATTTATGGAGAAACATGAAAATGTCTGCTAGCCTCCATCCAAGCTGACAGAGCTTGATAGGTGAAGAGGTGAGAAGAATGGCAGATATGCTATGAAATGCAGATGTGCAAAGCTTGTCGCATCATACCCAAAAAGACTTGAGGCTGTAAAGGTGCTTCGGCTAAGTACTGCGTTAAGGCAATGGATTTATTTCTGTTTTTTAATTTTAATAAATTTCCCAAATAATAAGTTGTCACAAATCTGTTTTTTGCTTTCTCATTATGGTGTATGGAGTGTAGATTGATGTGGGGAAAAAGTCATTTAAAGCATTTTAACATAAGGCTGCAACATAACAAATGTAATGTAAAAGTAAAGAAAACATGACTATTTTCTATCCAAGCTAACTTGTTCTTTTAAACTTCTTTCATATCGTAGTACCACTTTGCACAAAAATGTTCTAATGTGAAAGCCTCCACTGAAATGTGTTATATCGAGCTGAATCTTGTATTGGGTGTCCGAGCAGAGGTTGTATTTTCCGATTTCCCAGAAATCCCACGGATACAGACAAAGATTGCACATTTGCCCACAAAAAAGGAGTGTCTGCGGCCAAAGCAAAAAATCAGACAGGATAAACATACACACCATAGACAGCCAACAAGACAAACCACCATACAAAACATGCACCTAAAAACAGACTTCAAAACACACACTCCAGACAACAAACACAGGACATTCCAAATAAAACCTCTCAGGACACAATCACAGAAACCAATAAAACAGAGACACTCAAACCACAGACACCACTCAAACACATGACATCACCTTCCACTTGCGAGAAGCCAGCTCATTTAAACACTGCTTATACAAACACTGGTCTAAGAGATCTGGCAACAAGCGTCAATGCTCCATTTGATGTCTCTCTTAGCTTCGATCTGGGTGTGATGATTCTGCAGCTTCTCATCAATATGACGTCTGAATGTGCAGAGTACAGCGTCAGGCTGTAAATTTGGGAAGGGAACAGAATCAATGCCTTAAGTGGTGAAAAAGTGCCGCAGAGCTTAGACGGAAGGATGGCGGATAAAATAAATGATACATTTGGCACGACAACCTTCCTCCCTGCCAAAATCTTTCAATCTCCTTCCTCTGTTCCTTATATTTCAGCCTCACTTTAATCTTCCATTTCAGGTACAGCTTCCTTCATTTATGAGTGTGTTCAGTTTCAATTTCCTACCTCTACCATCTGAGGTCTTACACAACCCTCAAATGACGTCGGAATGATCATATTTACGAGACGAGGACTAACAAACATCTCAATAGCATATTTACCAGTTGAGGTAAACTCACATTCAAGGAAAATTCCTACTTGAATCCAGAAAGCAAATACATGCCTTTTTTAATTAACACTTATTGATCAAAAGTGACAGCAAAGACATTTGTTACACTTCTATTTCAAATAAATGGTGTTCTTATTTAATAAATTAATAAAATGAATCACAGATTTCCACAAAATATTAAGCAGCACAAGCCTTGATTGATGATAAGATGTTTTTTGAAGGATCATGCGACAATGAAGACCGCATTAACTTTTATGTGAACACAATAACTATGACATCTCATTTGTGAACAAACTGAATGAATCAATCATCCTTTTCGTGAATAAAGACTGACTGAACGGGAGGGGGTGTGTTGTTCGTTCAGGTTGCTGTGTGAGTCAATCTTGTTCACTATGAGGAGAGAAAGGAGGCAGAAGAATTATGAATATGTAAAACTGACTGATGACCTGCACAATTAAAATGACGAAAGGACATAATTGAAACAGCTAATATTTAAGCTAATATTATTTTCTTGTTTCATATTGCATAATATAATGTCATGCCAGCAGTTAATGGAGGGAGGAAATTACAGATCTGCTTTGTTGTGAGAATGCTAATGATGCTAAAATGCTCTTTCAAGTCCATTAGTAGACACATTTGTAAAATAAAAAGACTTGTTCCAGCCACCAATAAATTAGCTGAGTGAACTGTGTGCAAAAAGAGTCACTGAGCTAATCTTAGTGAACCAATTCAGAAGATTCACTTCACTGTGATGAATCAAAAGTCCCAACCTGTTTACAGGATCTTAGAGTTTACAGCATTTCCTCCATGCCCTTTCATTTGAGGTCATGTCCTGTCTAATCTAAGTGTCTTTGTGTGTCATAATGTCCTTGTCCTTTTATTGAGGTCCACAACAGTGACAGTGGGGGTCTCTGTCTCTGTGACTGTTTGTGAGGTCAGGGGAGGGCTAAGAGGTCAGGGTTTAATCAGCCTAATGGCCTCTTGTTCATCTCTTTTCCCCCGATGACCTCAAACCCTGGCCACTGTGACCCCCATGGCAGCTGTTGATCTGTGTGTGACCCTAAAACCACCCACAATAAGATGATCAACCCTGTCCTATTGCCACCTCCACTGGCCCTAATACCTCGACAGACACACATTTGGGTTAATTATAAGGATAAAACTTACAAAGCCCTACATGCACTCAAGTGGAATGGATGGGATTGGGATACAGTAGCAGTAGCCGTTTCCATCCAGGTTGCACATTTAATTAGTGTGAAAAAAGGATCACAAAAACAATTTGCAAACAAAAGCACCTCCATCTCATGTATTCAAGAGAACAAAAACATCTCTTTCAGGGAAATCACAGTAAATTACAGACAGAAATGGAAGCAGTAGCCACTAGGGAATTCACTGTGGGTCTTGTATTTAAAATACTTTAGACACATTAGAGCATGCAAAACATGCAAACATTTTGTCAAAATTCATGTTTTCTAGGGACTGGTGGCAGACGCCTGGAGTGAGAATGTAGCAGACATTTCTGGTAGGTGGTGTTAGCCAATCATTTTGGCCAATCAGGACCAGAGTGTGTGTCTTCTTAGCTTTTTTGAGTGAAATGAGTTACAAGACTTGATGGAAAGTCACATGACTTCTTTGATGAAGAATTTGGTTAGTAAATGTGTTTATTAGCTTTTTTTATGTGCATTTTGAAGTATCGCATCAGAAACGAGTGATGGAAATGCCGAATTTTGGAAAATTGCTTTAGGTGGTTTTTGACTTCTTCAAAAAAGGGTGAATGCAAATAATTGGAGATGGAAATATCCACGGTCATCCACCTCCAAAAGCAACAACTGCATTTATTGTGTTTCTTCTGCTAGCTCTGAGGAGCAAGTAATTTATTCTATATGGGAATTATTATATTCAACGGTTTCTCCTACTTTTCTAAGTGATATCTGGTGCCAGTTTATCAGGAAGTGACAATGTTGTTCTCTTTGACTCGTTGAATGAAAACGGTGCTTATGCACAAATGTTTTATGTGATATTCTAATTTTGTGCACAAGTTAAATTTGCAACTTTGGATAGAAACCCAGAGAAGTCCCTAAGCCTAGTGAGCCATCACTGCCTACATAAGTGTGCAACCCCAACACTCATTAAATCCCGTTTACAATTTTTTTAATGATTTTTAAAAAAAAAAATTTTTTTTTTTTTAAGGATGCACTAAAATGTTCCTTTTTAAATTTTTTATAAATGCTTCTCATTTTCCTATTGATCAAAGAATCCCGAAAAAAACTGCATCATGGTTTTCACAAAAATATTAAGCAGCACTGGTTTTAACCAGTGTAGGGAAAGTTACTTTTAAAACTAATTGCATTACTTAGTTACTTTTTATGGAAAGTAATGCATTAAGTTACTTTTGAGTTACTTTTTTCCCCTCCTGAGCTGAGCTTGCTTGTTTGTTTTTTTAATAACAAAAAAACCCCTAAAAGTAATATTTTTGGCACCTGTAAAAGGACCTTTTACACCAAAAGTGAAATGATTTAATTCCAGGCTGAGGGAAGTGCGTCTGCACTTACTCCATGTTTTCTCTCAAAACAGGACAGAAGAGATATCAGTGAATAAATGGGGGGAAAAAAGTAACATTACATATTTAAAATATATATATATATATATATATATATATATATATTTTTCTTGTAAATTTAAAAGTAATGTGTTAATTTACTAGTTACTTGAAAAAATAATCCAATTACGTAACTCACGTTACTTGTAGCTGTGCTACCCCCAACACTATTTTTAACAATAATAATAAGAAATCAGCATATAAGAATGATTTCTGAAGGATCATGTGCAGTGTAACAGAGTTACGTAATTTAATTACAAAATAAATGTAACTGTAATCGGTTACAGTTACTGTGAATAATGTGCAATTAAATTACAGATACTTATGAAAATGTTAACGATTACAAAGTTGCATCTAAATACTGATTGTATTAATATTTACTTTTTCTTCTTATGATTTTAAATCTTTACTTAACCTTAAAACGATCTCAGAGTAAAAAGAGTCTGATTTTGTGGTGGCTGTGCCTTAAAATAGAATTATTATAATCTTAATTCAAGACGTGAAGGATTTTGAAAGTCTGAGAGTAATCAGTGTTGAGTACTACTGGTTTAAATATTTGAAAATGATTAACAGTTGAAAACATTTCTTAAAAAATTAGAAAAGTAATCAAAAGTAATCAAATGTAATCAGTTACATTACTGTAAACTAACTGAAATAGTTATACTACTTATTACATTTTAAACAGGTTAATCTGTAACCAACTACATTTCCAAAGTAACCTTTCCAGCACTGACCGTGACACTGAACACTGGAGTAATGGCTGCTGAAAATATTTCTAAATATTACTTTTGTTACTATATTTTAAATGCATTTTCTTAGAAGACAGTTTAATTGGGCTACCTTTTGGAATATGTTTAATGTCAGAAACTCTGTAAGCAGCTTGCAACCTTGAAATAACATTAATTCAACTTAAGAACACAAACAAACCTTCTGTTCCAGGCAGGCATTGTTAAGAGCTTATCAGACCACTAAACAGACCCTGGCTAATTTGCTAAATGTGTGTTTGTGTTATTCCACTCTTCTTTTCTTTTAGTATTATCACCACAAAGGCTCTCTTCTGTTTAAGCCAAATAGCCGCCATGTGCTGTGGGTGTCGGGCCCTTGTA
This sequence comes from Labeo rohita, assembly GCF_022985175.1. NCBI lineage: Eukaryota > Metazoa > Chordata > Actinopteri > Cypriniformes > Cyprinidae > Labeo > Labeo rohita. The sequence continues at coordinate 28,404,509 of NC_066870.1, forward strand.
ATTCAACGCTGGACCCTGACAGAAGGATGGGATGGCTGATTTGCTAATTCTATCTGCTGCTACTTCTCTCTCTGAAATATTCAGAGACACACAGGCTCCTGTTACCTGCCTGGCCAGCAGACGAGGGCCTGCGGATCCACTTTCCGACCACAGCATCTCCAAGGGCAACAAGTACGGAGTGTGTGTCCACATGTAAGAGAGAGCTCACATTTGTTTGCAATGGTATATGTATATGCAGAAGGTGTAGTTTCCTCTCCTCTTGCTCTCTTACGAACGAGTGTGTGCGTGGTCACTGTCGGACGTTCTCGAAGGCCTTTGCATTATTTATTGCACTGCTCCAGGTCTGTATAATCAAAAGGCACCCGATGTGTTCAGCTTACGCTACAAGCGACCATTCTGAGGGACACATGGCCTCATTTGGTCTCATCTGGCTTTTATAAAGCAAGGCTCCTCAAAGGGCACAAAGGGACATACTTAAGGGTCTCCACACACACGGTTGGGGAAACTGCCTCTAAATATTACAAACGATAAATAAAAGATAAATAAACTCAGACAGAGTTAGAGTGTAAGAAATAAGTATTCAATTCTTATTGGTTACCTACATAGCTCCACCCACTTAATTAAAAACAACTATTTGATCCAGTCTCAACATTTTAAAGGATTAGTTCATGTCTGAATTAAAATATCCTGATAATTTACTCACCCCATGTCATCCAAGATGTTCATGTCTTTCTTTCTTCAGTCGAAAAGAATTTCAGGTTTTTGAGGAAAACATTCCAGGATATTTCTCCATACTGTGTCTTTTCTGGTGGAACGATCTGTAATTTTCTAAAAAAATAAAAACGTATATACTTTTTAACCACAAATGTTCATCTTGCACTAGCTCTGTAATACACATCCGTGACTTCACGCATTACGTAGTCATGTTGGAAAGTCACGTGTGGTTAGTTTTTCATCTGTGTACCCCGATTCAAAAAGGTAGTTTAGGGAAACGTTGTTTTACCTTTTTTTGTAAAGAGCATTTGACTTTCTTTGTACTTTCGCTTTGTAAACACTACATCAGTACTTCCACCTATGTCACGTGCGACCTTTCCAACGTGACTACGTAAAATTTGAAGTCATTGACGCAGAGCTAGTGCAAGATGAGCATTTGTGGTTAAAAAGTATATAAATCTTAATTTTTTTACAAAATGACGGATCAATTCGATAGACAAGACCCTTACTCCTCGGATGGGATTGTGTAGAGCCCTTTGAAGCTGCATTGAAACTGCAATTTGGACCTTTAACCCATTGATCCCCATTGACGTCCACTATATGGAGAAAAATCCTGAAATGTTGTCCTTAAAAACCTTAAATTTCTTTTCTAATGAAGAAAGAAAGATATGAACATCTTGGATGACATGGGGGTGAGTAAATCAGCAAGAAATTTTAATTCTGAAGTGAACTAATCCTTTAAAGGGCCACGTCTAAAAATTAGTTTCTTTCAAGTCTTCACCTCTTTCTAATAAGATAATAAGGAAATAAAAATCTGCATTCCCTTCAGAAATCTGTTCATGAGTTCATGGTACCTAAACACAAAAGCATACCTCAACGGTGGAATGATCTTTCTAACTCCTTTAGAAAACTGAATTCTTTTCTCCCTTCAGAGAACACTGGAAACATGGACAGCCACTATGGAGATCAAATGCCATTCAAAATGATTTTGATGAAAAGGCCAAAATATTAATGATGTGCAAAAACATAATGAGGCTGAACACTGAATGCACACTTGCCTACTGGACACAACAAAGCACAAATTGCCTGATATAGACCGAGCTCATCAATGTCAACCTATACTTTCAATAATCAATGTCGCTTGCATTGACTGTGTGAATGAACACTCATTTGGGAACGGATGAAAGGTGACCGTCGCTCCAAACGGCATGGCTGAAGTGTCTGCTGGGTCTGAGCAAGACACATACTCAATCATGGTCAAAGGAATGCACAAGTAAACAAACAAACACGGATCGGAGATCACCAAAGGTCACATGCCTTCTTCATGCAGGTCAGGTCTAAAAATGAAGAAAAAACATTTATCCAGAAATGCTAGCATTTACACCAGAGGGGGGTTACTAAGATAACATTAAAGTTGAACCACTGATGTCACATGGACTATTTTATCGATGTCCTTATTATTGTTCTAGGCCTTGAATGTGATAGAACCTCTGCTGTCTATGCAGGGTCAGAAAGCTCTCGTATTTCATCAAAAATAAATTAATTGGTGTTCTGAAGATGAATGAAGGTCTTACAGGTTTGGAACGACATAAGGGTGAGTAATTAATGACAGAATTTTTGGGCGAACTAACCCTTTTACTAAAAGTATTAAAATTGTTACATTTATTGGGGGAAAAAAGAACACAAGGAGCTAAAAATAAAACAAGAAAAGTAAATCTACCAAAACCAAAATTGAAATAAAACAAAATAAAATAAATATTTAAAAAAAAGATAAAAATGACAAAAGCACATACAAAATTAGTAAAACACTAAACTTAAACTTAAAAACTGAACATATAAAAATAAAAGCTAATTCCAAATATTAATACTATAATGTTATCTAAATAACTATCTAATCTTTTTTTAATATAAATAAATAAAATTGCATCTCTTTCTCAGAAGATGTATAACGATTAGAAACAGAGCTGTATTTGGCTGCTTTTTGATTTGTGATTTCAATAAGATGCTGACATTTGCCATAGAGATAGAAAAATGATATTTTTATTTAATGTTATGAAGCTTTTTTTTAGCAGTAGTAGGACAGAATTTAAAGTATAACAACTGCTGCTTTGTACATTCATAAAAGGGAGTGTATTGCAAATCTGTTTGAAGGTAAAAGCATCAATATGAAATGGCTCCACAGAATTTTATGGCTTAATTTTAATGTAATTGACCCTGATATGCTATCGAGCTATTCATCTATAATTTGTTTTGTAAACCAGATGGGCATTTGCAAGGAAATATGTGAGCAGGTAACAAAACAAAATCATTAGGCTCATAAGTTAGGGCTAATCAGTATGTTCTGAAATCATTCAAAACTGCACACTGAAGAAAAAGAAAGGGAAAAACAGGATCTAGTTTCCATCATGACCCTGAAACCTTTGCGCCAAGAATTTTTTATGTTTCCATGACAACTGTGAAACGATGGCATGGAAAGATAGTAGCACCACGCATGGCGAGAACGGCTTCCATGGTATGGAAAGATAAGTGTCGCGGAGACAGCGAGACAGCAGAGAAAAGTATAAAGACCAGAGGCAAAAAAGTAGGGCAAATAAAGAGCTAGGTATAATAAGTGCGTTACAGAACATCTCATGTCACCTCACAATGGCGGCACTCCCCGCCGAACAGGTCTGTCAATTCACCGCTAAATTTCCCGAGGGGCTCTGCAACAGCGCTCGGCACTTCCAGGCCCCTGGTGTGTGGAGCACTGGGGGTTTGTGCGCCGTCTGCTCTACCTGAATTTACCAATGACGAGCAGTGTGTAAACTAGGTCACGGGGTACGGTCAGCGGCATAGGAGGGCTGATGACTCCCCTGATAGTACGACTGCGATAAAAATGCAGGTTTTGTGGCAGCTTGATAGCTGTGTTTCTAACCTCTTGTCGCCTCATTGTAAGAGTTTCCTATTTTGCTGTGCACTGTATGCTCAAGAGGTGTCAAAAGAGGCATGCTGAAATATAAGTAAGCTCTGTCAAAGTGTCACAGGCTTGTAAAAAGCAACAGAAATTTAGCACAAAAGGACATTTGGTTCAGATTTTTAAGCTTACACATGAGGAAGGGTTACTTTAAAAATGTACATCACTGTTTAAAAGTTTGGGGTCAGTAAGTTTTTTTGTGCATTGAATTGATCAGAACTTTCTACTTATTATGCAGAACAATTTTCGGATGCAAAATTCACTTTTATATGTTGTTTGAACATAAATGTATGTTGGCAGTGTGTGTACACATCCACCCTATAATGACAAAAATCCACCCAGTGCTTTTTTTTTGAATCCCCAATAATAATAATCACATTCTCATATCAGGCTGTTCTAAGACTTTTGGCAGAATGACGTAGTTCTGCACAGGCCCCTCCCATGATAGTTGATTGACATTGGTGTTTTACCTTAGAGTGAACTGTGAACAGTCTGACCGCCATTATTTTTTTATAAAATCAATTATTTAGAGATGCATTTTATTATTAAAATTAAAATGAATTAAAATGAATTAAAAAAAAAAATTGGCATAAATAAAAATAAATTTGTGAAAAAAGTATTTCATAGGGTCTTAAAAATGTATTTTTTGTTAAAGTTTTAATAAACTGCTGTTAAATTGTGTTAGTTTCATGATTTCAATTAATAAGACATGCTTTTTATTAATAACATTTAATTTAACCATTAAAACAAAGTCTAGACAAAAAAAAAAAAAAAAGAATCTAGACAAATTAAAACTGAAAACACAAAATTTGGAGAAAAATCTAAACAGATTTTACAGGGCCCTAGATAATAAATGTTTATTGAGCAACAAATCATCATATTACAATGATTTCTGAAGGACCATGTGATGCTGAAGACAGAAGTAATTGTTCAGGTCAAATTCAGGTTTTCTATCATAGTATAAATGACATTTTAAAATATATTCAAACAGAAAACAGTGAAATTCAACTAGAGTCTTACAAAAAAATTGCAAGCTTGGTTAACATTAAAACATTTTAGAAATCCTACTGATCTTAAAATTTTCAACAGCATCTTATCACAGAATTATCATTACTACAATGTAAAACCTGTTTTTTTCAGTGTACTAATCACTTTAAAAGATGAATTACTCTTTAATTATGTAGGCACCCAAATTCAAATATGAAATTAACATAACTCACCAACTTTTAATTTAATTATGGTTTACCTCAAGGCAAGATGAATTTTACAAGGTATGTAATTTTCTTCATCACAAGAACTCCTAAGTCAATAAAAGTGTTTACAACTATCCAAAATCAGCTAATTATAATCCAGACAACAGTTTAGACAACAGAAATTGCCTGGGGTTTTCTTGGTTTTGGCATCAATAAGAGGCATATGTATCGGGCTATTACGCATAATCGGAGTGTAATCATGCATGTAAACACACAGAGCACCACAGAGCCAGCATGTATACCTTTTGTAAAAAATAGCATGGACTTACTTGAAGTTATACATTAAACTCAGATAGGAGAAAGCAATACCTGCCAAGTCACAATTCATTTCAAAGAGTGTTGCAGGCAACAAAGGAGAGTGCATACATCCTTGTTCATTGACGGAAAAGTGGACAAGGAGAACATAGACAAAAGTGCAGTTGCCCATGTCGCATTTTACAACATCCTACACTCAAGTACTCGATTTCTTTTCTAGTAATTCCCATTTTATGAAACGTACAGGTAACCTAATTGAATCTTTTTTTAAATCTGTAACAGAATACAGTAACCTTTTTAAATTACGTCATTCCAAGTATCCTGTTACTTCTCAAGTCTGGGTTTATCACATCGTTGTAGGTATCAAATAACACCTTCCTGAGAACTGTAAATGCATGACTCTAATAGCTAAGATAACATATTGCATATGAACTAGCAGGTGGGCTAGCAGAGAACCACAACCGCTTGAAAACCATTTCCCAGGTCATTTCCACATCCTCCGTAGGTGAAAAGGACTTAATGACGGTTATTCAGCAATAAAATGATACAGCCTGACAATTTTCCTTTGAGAGGCTGGACAATACTGCTCCTGTTTGTTCTCACCTGCTACAAGCATAGCATATTAGTTTAGCCTTGACTTGAACTCTACTGACTTGACTCTTGTGTTTTTTAATGAGCACAATGTGAATTGTTTTGCTCATAGGGACATTAATACTTAATTCAAATTAATTCAGTGACTGAAAGTAACAGGAAATGTTTGTATGTAAAGGGGAACAGACTGTGAAATCCTGCTTTTACCTTTCTTCCGACAGCGTTTACATTATTTCTCCCTAGCTCAAGCTCTTCTCAATCTCTTTTACTTGCTTGATCTTGACACAAACTGACAGCTATCTTCTCTCCCTCTCTTCCCTGAAGCACAGTAGTGTGTTGCTAAAGGTGACCCAGCCTGAAATCAATAGGTGCTGCCTGAATTAGTCAGAGACATATGAGGTGGAGTGTAAGCCGAGATTCAGCAAAGCTATCGGCGCAAACAAATGCCGTGATCGTTCTCTCATCCTCTCCTTTTTTTCTGTGTGCGGGAAACCACTGAATGACGGCATTAAAAAGTTAAGCTTAAAGGGATATTCCATCCAAAAATGAAAATTCCCATTTACTCACCCTCATGTCGTTCCAAACTTGTATTGCTTACTTTCTTTTGTAGAACAAAAAAAGAAGATATTTTGAAGAATGTTGTGAACCAATCAACATCAGAGTCCACTGACATTCATTATATGGACCAAAATAAAAAGACATTTCTCAAAAAAATCCTCTTTTACAAATATGTTGTAAATAAAAAGTCATACAGGTTTAAAATGGCATGAGGGGGAATAAATGAAGATAGAATTTTTCAACACCGAAGTCAGATCAGACAGGGAGGGATGGATGGATGGATGGATGGATAAACAGAGAAAGCACAACAGACAGAATGATAGAACAATGGATGGATAGACAAATTGAGAGACAGAATGACAGTCAGACAGCACGATGAACGGACAGAAAAACACACAGAAAGCATGGCAGAATAATAGAACAATGGATGGACAGACGGACAAACTGAGAGACAGAATGACAGACAGAAAGCACAATGGTTGGACGGACAAACGGACAAGCGGGAAAACATACAGAAAACACAACAGAATGATAGAACAACAGATGGATGGACAAATTGAGAGATAGAACGTCAGACAGACAGCACAATAGACAGAATAATAGAACAACGGATGGATGGACAAATTAAAAGACAGAATGACAGACAAACAGAACAATATATGGATGGATGGATGGATGGACAAATTGAGAGACAGAACAACAGACAGACAGCATTATAGACAGAACTACAGAACAACGGATGGATGGACAAAGTGAAAGATAGAATGACAGAAAGACAGCACGATGGATGGATGGATGGACAGATGGAAAAACACACAGAAAGCACGACAGAAGGATATAACAATGGATAGATGGACAAATTGAAAGATAGAACAACAGAAAGAGCACATTGGAAGGATGCATGGACGGACAGACGGAAAAACACACAGAAAGCACGACAGAAGGATAGAACAATGGATAGATGGACAAATTGAAAGATAGAACAACAGAAAGAGCACATTGGACGGATGCATGGACGGACAGACGGAAAAACACACAGAAAGCACGACAGAAGGATAGAACAATGGATGGATGGACAAATTGAAAGACAGAACAACAGAAAGAGTACGATGGATGGATGGATGGATGGACAAATTGAAAGACAACAACAGAACAACAGATGGATGAACAAATTGAAAGACAGAACAACAGACAAACAGATGGATGGCTGGAGGATGGATGGATAGATGGATGGATGGACAGCACGAAAGACAGAACAACAGAACAATGGATGGATGAACAAATTAAAAGATAGAACAGACAAACGGATGGATGAATGGATAGATGGATGGATGGATGGAAGGATGGACAGACAGCACGAAAGACAGAACAATAGAACAATGGATGGATGGACAAATTGAAAGATAGAACAGACAAACGGATGGATGAATGGATAGATGGATGGATGGATGGATGGATGGATGGATGGATGGATGGATGGATGGATGGAAGGATGGACAGACAGCACGAAAGACAGAACAATAGAACAATGGATGGATGGACAAATTGAAAGATAGAATGACAGACAAATAGATGGATGAATGGAACCATAAAACAACGTATGGACGGACAAATTAAAAAGACAGAATGACAGACAAACAGAACAATGAATGGATGGATGAATGGATGGATGGGTGGACAGACGGACGGATGGATGGATGGACAGACAGACAGCACAAAAGACAGAACAACAGAACAATGGATGGATGGACAAACTGAAAGATAGAATAACAGACAAATGGATGGATGGATGGATGGATGGACGGATGGACAGATGAACACAGCACAAAAGACAAAACAATAAAACAATGGATGGATGGACAAATTGAAAGACAGAATGACAAACAGATGATGGATGAATGATGGATGGATGGATGGACAAATTAACCATAAAACAATGGATGGATGGACAAATTAAAAGATAGAATGACAGACAAACAGAACAATGGATGGATGGATGGACAGATGGACAGACAGACGGATGGATGGATAGATGGATGGACAAATTGAAAGATAGAATGACAGAAAACAGATGAATGGATGGACGAATAAATGAACAGAGAGCACGAAAGACAGAACAATAAAACAATGGATGGATAGACAAATTAATAGAATGATAAACGGATGGATGGATAGATGGATAGACAGACAGCATGACAGAAAGACAGAACGATGGATGAATGGATGAACAGCAAGAAAGACAGAACAATAGAACAATGGATGGATGGATGGATGGATGGATGGATAGACAGCACGAAATACAGAACAATAGAACAATGGATGGATAGACAAATCAAAAGGTCTCCAATGGGTGGATGGATGGATGATGGAGACACAGAATGATAGAAAGCACGATAAAAAGAATGACAGAACAATGGATGGATGGATGGATGGATGGACAAACTGAGAGACAGACAGTACAACAGAATGATAGAACAATGGATGAACAAATGGATGGTTAGACAGACTGATGAATGGACAGATAGAATAAAAAATAGAATGACAAAACTATAGATAGAATGATACAAACATCAGAACTTTGGTGGAAAGAAGTGTGTGTGTGTGTGTGTGTGTGTGTGTGTGTGTGTGTAATCTTTATATTTGTGTCATGACTGCCATTGAAACTGTTCCATGTTTAATTTAGCATATGATTTATTATGAAAATAGCTTGAATCTGAATCACAACAGCTTATTTATCACAAATTATCAGCTGCAGGTGCATCTGAATCAACACACACACACACACATAAATGAGAGGCTGCAGAGATGAGAGGCAGACATTTGTATATTGTTCTTAAGATCCTGGTTCATTTCAGATTACATGACAGGCCACTAACTTCCTTTTTTTTAACCCAATTTCTCGTCTATTTTTGTGCTCTAAATTAGGGGAAAGGTTGCAATCAGTCTCACCATCACACAAAAAGTGAAACATTTAGGAGTCAAGTTCAGACAGAAAGTTCATAACAAGAGCCTAATAAGCCTCACTTCCAAATTTAGACCTAGTTTACAAACACAAAACAAAACAATACCTTCAGACATCTACTTTGAGTAGCTGCAAAAAGATCTGCACAACACATCAGACAGTCTTGGCATGTAGGCACAAGGGGTTTTGACCCAGTTTTGCTCCCCCAAACGTGAAGAAAAATGAATGAATAAATAAATGAGAGGAAGGGGGCTGTGCTGCATTTGGTGAACTCTGCTCACGGCATTGTTAATGATTAATGCGTCTCCTCTTAAAGGCAGCTACTTCCTGTGTGTGATATCACCCCAGTGCTGTATACAAGTGACGTAAGCACAACTCAATTACACAGCACAACAAACTCTCAAACACACACACGACACCCATCTGCTGATATAAAATCGAGACCTGTCTACAAATAAATGAATTGGAGCAGTCAATAACACAAACAGACAAGAACGCACATATAAAGACGCTCAAAGACATCTAAACAGCAAGCCATCAATAAAGCAAGCAATCACTCGTGACCTTGCAGCAAATGAAAGCTTTGCTGTCTTTATTTGACAGAACACAAGCTCAGGCATCATACGCGCATCACTTACCCAAAATAGATGAATGATATAGGTCTACACACACAGACACACCTCATTTAACAGCTATCACATGAAAACATCTCAAATTAGCCTCTTCTTCTACCGTGATATATAATAGTCTGATTTATATATCACGATAAACAATATTTATCTGGACACCAACAATAAAACGTAATCCCTGTGTCATCTAAATGTAAATAGGGACACATCTGGCAGCAGTGGAAATAGTATGCCTTCATAGCAGTAATAAATTAACAACACTAAAGCAGTCGTATCAGGGAAAATCAAAGTTTTTATCATGATAAAAGCCAAGTTCTGTCATGAAACTCTAGATGGCGCAGGCTGATGGGTCGTTAATGCAAATATATTCACAGCATTAAACTATTTGGCACAAGCTGATTGGTTCATGTTGCATACACAGCCAATGAGCTTGCTGCTTTACATTTAAACGGCTGGTTAGCATTTACTAGAGTAAGTTAGTAGTAAAGCTCCATCACGTGCGTTCAGCTGGAGCGGCAAGTAATACACAGAGCCGTAAAGCACTGACAAGCTACGCCAAAATCGCGCTCAAAATCGAACTCGATTTTGGGCGCGATTTGGCGTAGCTTGTCAGTGCTTTACGGCTTTGTGTATTACTTGCTCTGTGTACTGAACGCACGTGATGGAGCTTTACTACTAATCAAAGTACCGGCTTCATTGACTAAACGCGCCTCACGACATCGTGCGATTAATCGTGCAGCCCTAATTGAACCACTCATGTCACATGCACGTTTTTAACGACGTCCTTACAACCTTACTGGTCCTTGAACGTGGTAGTTGCGTTGCATCTATGCAGGGTCAGAAAGCTCTCGGATTTCATCAAAAATATCTTAATTTGAACTAAGGTCTTACAAAGTCTTACAAATCTTGCGAACTAAAGTCTTACAGATTTGTAACGACATGAGTAACTGATGACAGAATTTTCATTTTTGGGTGAACTATCCGTTTAATACATCGGTATACTATTGTCAATTAAATTTTGCTAAAACATTATTAATGTGACTGCATCTTTACAGTGCTCTAATGAAGACAAATAACCCCACAACACTAACTCATCTGTTCTCGAGTCGACTTGCTTTCTTTAAGGTGTGTGACACAGCAATTTAAATATAGTTCAGGTGAGCCTGTGCCATGTCGTGGCGGATGTGGACAAGTTCTGTCAGGCGTGCTCTGTTCTGTGCCTGGCACTTTCCAAGCGTCAGAACCACAATGTATGCCAGCGTTGGGTTCCCAGGGGGTGAGGCTGCAGAGTGCTGAATGGTGCTGTTTGTGAGACTGGATGGGTGGGATTGGAGTGCAAATGTGTGTGTGCTCAGGGCTATGTGGTGGCATGGACTCTTGCTGAGCTTGCGTCCCCCACTGTGCCTGACAGCGGTAGCTCAAACCCTGCTTGCCTGATGAGGGAAAACAGAGGGCTGAAAAAGCACAGAAAGCTAAAAACCAGAGAGGGAACAAGTGGAGTGAATTAAAACTACCCAGCTCTTTTTTGGCTGGCAAGATTACATGTTTCATGAATAGAGTGTAATGCATTGTTAGGCACCTATGTAAAACACATGTATGACAATGGCGTAACATACAATATGAGAAGCGCAGAACAGCCGGGTGAGCGCTTTGTTTTCAGCACAAAGACCAGCCATCCTCTCACCCATCCTGTTCTGCCGTTACGCCTCAGACATATTTAGCGCCGCCGGAAGGAAAGAAGAGCCAGCAGTATCATTTTCCAACCAGTGTGTAATTCAGAGACCCTTTTATGCGTTCTGCTTTGCTTTACTCTACCAGAGAGAGGGAGAGAAACAGACAGAAAGGCAGAGACTTTATATTGAGAGCCCATCTGTCAGTCTCTTTTCTGAATATGTCCGTATAATTCTATTTTATTACTCCCAAAGGGAAAATAGGATGAAAGAGAAAAAGAGAACAGAAAATGGACTGAAAGGAAACCAGTGCATGTGTGAAACCTCAGTATGAAATTAAAGAATGAGATAAAGAGAGGAATGTTCGCTAATAAGTACTTGGATAACCGACAATCTAAAGAAAGAAAGAAAAGAACAATTGTAAAGACAGATTATAAAGAACATGCACGATGTCTAGCAGAAGAAAAATGATCCTTGGAGTCACAGCCTAGCTGTTTGCGCACATCATTATTAAAAAAAAAAACATTTTTGATACCGGAAATAAAAATAAAATACATCAACTAGTAAAAACTGAAACTAAAATAAATTCTCATTAATCAAAAATTAAAATCAAGTCAAATAAGAAAAAATTTAATTAAAGGGGAAAAATATGTATTTATTTATAAATGTAATAATGTAATAATTAATGAATTTAATAAATTCAAAATATATACATATTTAATTAATTTAATAATAAGTACATTTAAATATGTAATTATTTAATTATTTAAATAATATAATTAAGTATTTAATAATGACTCAAATTTACTATACATTTATATATATATATATATATATATATATATAATTAAATATCAATAAAGAAATGTAATATATATACACACACACAAAACTAAAATACATTTTAATTACTCCAGAAGTAAAATAAAAAAATATAATAAATAAAAGGACAAAAATTCTATTTCAGTTTTCAATATAAATGAACAAATTTATAATTTTATGATTTTTAATATGAACTAACATTATACATATTATATATATAAAATAAAGTACTCTGAAAAGACAAATTAGCAATAAATGAAACAAAATGTTTAATTTATTTTATTATTTAAATATAATTCAATTTTCAAAACTTTAATAACACTGGCACATGCTCTGCTATGTTTAGCCCTGAAGCTTACACAATGATTTAAGTTCAAGCCTGGTTCACAGCATTTCCAATCCTCCACATCATTTCCTGCCCTTTCTCCTCTATCTGACATGTGCCAAAATGCCAAGATGAAAATTGTAAAAAAAATCAAATGAAAGCTCAGAGAAACAGTGTCACCAGCTGTCCTAAGATAACCGGACTCCGGTAGTGACTAGAGTCTGTCTGTTCAGGCAGACAGATAAATGGGCACTGTCACAATGGTGCAGCCTCCCTCCACCCCTTACGACAGCGCATCCGTCAGTCTCACAGAGTCCAACATCAAATTATCCAAATTAAAACAGGCTTAGAGTGGCATCTGGCCCCATCCCTAAGGACCCCAAAACAGATGAGCTCAAAGCAAACCTCCACGTCCCCCTCATAAAACTAACACCACGTCACACGGTACGATGCCAGCCTAAATTAATCAGGGTTACAGGTCAAATAGGTTCATATGGCTCATTCAGATCAGTTTGTACTATATTATGCTGGTCTATATCAGGGCTTTACAAGGTCCAAGATCAGAAAAGTGCAGAAAAAGCTTTGTGACGTCAAGTGAGATGGAGGAAGTCAGCTCTGAAATCATATTACAGCCCTTTTGTGCTCACTTTCTCTTGAAAGTATTTGTGCAAAAGTGACAAGTCACCATGATAACAATGTTTTTTTAAAAGCTGTATTTATTTCACAAAACATCAGCTGTCAAAATTTATTTTCATAAAGAAATTTGAATAGACAGATATAGACATGTTTTTAACATAAATTACCCTTATTTTATTTGAAGACGAGAATTTTCTCAGAAATAAAGTGTATATTTGAAGTAAAAGGCCTCTTACCTCACTGAAACAGCTGGCTCTTGAATGTCTTGAATGACAAAAGACTTTTAACAAAAAGTAAAAGTAAAAAGGAATCCCCCTCCATCTCAGTGAAATCCCACCGGCGGCACATTCTCCTGAAGGGAAATATATTTGCATTTTCATAAGGAGTCGACAGTCATCCAGCCGACACAATGATGAAGCGTTTATCTGTAAATGGAGAGGGAATGGAGAAGCGAAACAGATAACATGACTGGAGGAATGGGTCTATTTAAACTTACACAGAGGGGCTGTATGCGTGACAAAATTGTGATAAGGGAATACGTAGAGAAACTGGAGTGGATTTCAGCCATTTCCGTGTAAAAAAAAAAACAGTCGGACAAGTGAAGTAAAATTTCACAGTCGACACTTGACGCAAACACAACGCAATGAAGAAAACAATCCACATCTAATTGTATTTTGTCCGTTAGAAGTTTTGTGAACAAACTGCGTCAAAGAGTAAACAAACCACGTGCGCGCGCGAACGCAGCCTCTAAAGGAACCGCTGACGTGACACACACCACCATTTTTTGCTATTAATAATATATAACAATAAATAATTATTATACACAATTCAACAAATAATAAATGAATATAATTTTTTATAAGTGAGTATTAAAAACATACTCAGCCGAGAATGTTTTTTGTTTTGAAGTAGCCTGCCCTGGTGAAAAAAACAGGATATGCTGGTTAGGTAGGTTTTGATGCTGGTTTAAGCTGGTCCTTTGCTGGTTCATGCTGGTCCTTGACCTGCAACATGACCAGCAAAAACCAGCAAAGGACCAGCTTAAACCAGCATCAAAACCTACCTAACCACCATTCCAGCATCAAAACATACCTACCAGCACATGCTGGTTTTTTCACCAGGGTGTGCAGACCAGTCAGTCATATTTTTCATAAGGTCAAAACAATATTTAAGTTTTTAGTTATGTAATACGTAGGTTACTCACAGCTGACTGTATCCGTAAATGGCCAGGAACATAAAACACTAAGTTTATTGCTATTTCCCAACACTATACGAACAGCGGCTTCTCACTTTAATGGGAGATATAAACTTTTACATGTTATCTCCCATGACACATTAATATGTAAAAGATCTCACAATTCACCCCAAGGTCGTCGCCTTTCTTATGACATGCAGTCATGTTACTTTTAGATGGTGAATTGAAGCCACATTTTTTTTAGAACGGTTCATAAAATGTGCTTAGTCTGGCTTTGCGTGACTGTCAGCCTTAGAGGCCGTTCTGCTATCTGACCTTGTAAATTAACTTAAAATAGACCTTTCTGTGGAGAAAAGAAAGTGGAAATCAATGACTTTATGATGTTATGAATTGAATGGAGGATTTTCAGTGTATTGATCCATAGAAGGAATGAAGAGTTGTCATATTGGATGTTCTCAGTGGACTGTGACCATAACTGACAAATTACTTGTCTGTTTGCATAATTTACAGTGACTTTGCAGTGTGTCTTAATGGCGAGCAGTCATTTGGCACATGCTTGTCATGTAAGATGATTTACAGTACACTCATTAAACATTTCCCCTTGAGCAACATGATTTTGAATGCTTTGCCTGATGTGAACACAAAGGGCCATAATATTAACTCAGGTCATGACTCATTCCCACATAGATGAAAGCCTGCACACACACACACACACACACACACACAGTAAGAGCCGTTATGTCATGGTGTTCTGCAATCATGTTTGCACAGCTGTGTGCCAGTCTGTTGTGGCAACTTCAGGTTTTTGTTTGCATGATGTTGGAGTGTTTTCTTCAATATACATTGAGTTAATTGAGAAGTTCGACAAGAGCATTTAACTATGCTGTGAACTGATTTATAACAGTCCTTAAACATAACAAATAATATTTTTGGAATTACATATATTTCACTTTTCTTTTTTGTAAAAGAACAAATAAATAAAACCTGAACAAACAAACAGAAGCTTTTGCCATGGTCATGTCAACATAGCCCGTTATGTTTAGGCTTTGCTGCCATCCTCTGGCAGCACCGACGAATAACAACAGCACCAAAGACGATGTGAATAACATTATTTTTACACATACACTACCGTCTGGGGTAAATATTAATTTTATTTTTGTAACGATGCATTAAACTAATCAAAATTTAGAGTAAATACATTAATGTTACAAAACATATATTCCAAATTTGCGACTTCTGTTCATCAAAGAAACCTAAAAAAAAATAAAAAATAAAAAAACCCCACCAAGAATATACAAGTCCACCTAATTATAATAGTAAGAAATATTCGAATGATTTCTGAAGGGTCATGTGGCATTCTGATTACTTTAAAAATATTTCACAGTTTTACTGTTTTGCTGTATTTACTGTATATACATTTAAATAAATGCACTCTATGTGAGCATAAGAGACTTTTGAACTGTCTGGACATATCAACCCGATATCACTGCAATTAATTCATATTTGACAAGGTGACTAATTCGTACCCTTACGAAAATTAACCATGGTTTTACTACAAATAAAACCAAAACAAACTGGTGTCATGGTAACTACAAATTAACCAACGTTTATGCAAATGCCATGGTATTTGTAGTAAAACTGTGGTTATACAAATGATTTACAAATGATTTACAGCCACTTGTAAATTGTTTGGCTTCCGGACTCATCTGCAACCAGCTTATTTTTTAGCTGTACAAAATAGCTTGTTTTTATATTGCAAACTGATGTGGCTTACCATATTATTTTATTGTATTGTCTTAATTATGAGCACACTGTAGAGAAAAGAGTTTTTTAACTTTACTGCACGCTGTTATTCTTCTCGTTATTTCTCTATGGTGGATAATTACAGTGTTTTTTGGTTACCAAAAATACCTTCATCTGATACCAGTAAACCAATATGTGACCCTGGTCAACCCTGGACCAAATTGAGATTTATGTATCACCCAAAAGCTAAATAAATAACCTTTCCATCAATGTATGATTTGTTAGGATAGGACAATATTGGGCCAAGATACAACTTTAGTTTGAGCGTGCAAAAAAAAAAAAAAAAAAAAAAAAAAAAAAAAAAAATATATATATATATATATATATATATATATATATATATATTGAGAAAACCGTCTTTAAGGGGTCATCAGATGCCCATTTTCCACAAGTTTATATGATTCTTTAGGGTCTTAATGAAAAGTCCATAATATACTTTGGTTAAAAATTCTCAGTGGTAGTGTAAAACAGCACCCTTTTTACCTTGCCAAAATCAGCTCTGCAAAAATCACCCTGTTCTAGTTGAGGCTGCTTTAAATGTTAATGAGCTCTGCTCGCCCCGCTCCTCTCTTCTCTCTATGGAGTGATGAGCCTGTTTACTTTAGCCGCTAAACTTGCTAACTAGCACGTTATTAGGAAAGGCAATTGCAAAGATTAATAAAAAACCCTTATACTCACTTCTGCTGCAGGTAAAGCTGGATCATGAATGATTCGCGCGAACATAGACGGATATATGTAAATCAGGAGGCGCATTCCATTCACAAACAAACGTAATCCACTGCATCTTCAACGGCTCAGATGTCGGGAGTAAATGACGACCACTATTTTCATTATTACATCCAGCAACACAACATCTCACTCAACGGGAGATATTCTTGTCTAACTTACATCCCTGCTGCAGCATCAAAACAATGGAGGTCGGACTGTTACAGCTGATTTAATGCAGGTCTGAGCAAAGATGCTCATGTCAATCAACTATCATGGGAGCGGCCCCTGTCGGTGTGACGCCACACCGTTAGGCATCTGAGAATGGCCCGATTTGAAAAAGGGATTATTTTTACAGATTAATTAAAAACCACTGCATGGATTTTTATCATTATAGGGTAGATTTGTACATACACTGCTAACACACATTAATGTTCAAACAACATGTAAAAGTGAACTTTGCATCCGATGACCCCTTTAAAGTTGTCCAAATGCAGATTTTTAGCAATGCATATTACTAACCAAAAAAAGTTCTGATACATTTACGGTAGGAAATTTATAAAATATCTTCATGGAATATGATCTTTACCTAATATTTCTGGCATAAAAGAAAAATCAATAATTTTTACATATTGAATGTATTGTCGGCTATTGCTACAAATATACTAATGGTACTTATGACTGGTTTGTGGTCCAGGGTCACATCTTGGATTTTTACTTCAGTCTGTCAAAATGTGGCCTTTAAAAGTGATGAGAGACAACATGAGTTTTCCAATGTTTTTTATTGACAGTTTGTACAAAAAGAGGTATGATAAATCACATAACCAGCAAAGAATAGGCCACAATTACCATAAAAACAACTAGAAAAAAAAAAAAAGAAAAGAAAAGAAAAGAAATAAAACAACAGGTGTGACATACAATTTGTTAGTGTTGGTCATGTTAGACTGCGCAATACAGACACCACACATGAAAATTGCTGAATATGCCATTAGATGTGAAATGAAGATGAAATGATTAATCAGTATTTCTGTCAATCGGTTAGGCTCAGTTAATAGAATGTTCAAGTCTGTCCATTCAGTCCAACATTGACACCTGAATATTCCAAAACCACTTTCTGAAAATGCCTTTTGCTTGAATTTCTTCGTAATGCCATTAAAGTCTCTGCGAGACTGTGAAGTTACAAGTGCATTTGTTGAATGCAAACTTAGAGCATCATGCATGTTTGCAAGAGATCACTTTCTAACACAAGGGCATTACGACTTTAGATACAACACAACTATTTATGCACTAATTTAACTAATCCATCAACGACAGTCTATTCTAATTACACTAAAACATCACGCCCAAACAAGCTGCTGTTTTCCAAAAACAAATGCTTTTTGTTCATCAGTTAGAACAGTATTTAGCAAATCGCAGACTGAGATCACATTAGTTGTGACGAGTCCAGCATTAATTGCATAAGATCTGATAATGTTGTGTGTATAATGAGTAACGAAATCCAATGTGTGGTAATGAGCATTACAGTGTTCCAGAGCTTCATTAGCAGCATTACAGATATCGATGACTTGAACTGGACAGAAAAGACATTGAAATGCATGAAATGAATGACGGATGTTACCAAAACCATGTTTTTGCTGCTGCTTCCAAAAAAAAGTAGTATTTAAAGACCATTTGAGGCTCTTTATGGGATCTACCAACACGAGGTTTAATATAATTACCTTAAATTATAATTTTAAGCCTGCGTGTTGGGTATTAACTGTCTGGAAATGATGTGGATAACGTCTAAATCGCTAACATGAACAGTTTGAGATCCTTCATATCATGAGGGTGTGAAAGTACAGACAACAGTAATGTAAACAAACAAGCGAGATGAAAACACTTGGAAAAAATTATTTTTTTGACTCCATTTCAAGCAGTGAGTCCAGGGCCAGAACGAGGGAGTGATAAACAAAATGATATAAAATGCATAAAAAATAAACATTCAACAAAATGAGTTTCACAACATCCTTCTGTGATAAATCTATGAAACAAATGCAGTCATTCAAATAATACTACTGCATAATCAGAGGACTTAAGTTATGAACACTGGATATTTGATATGCATACATACAGTATATACACATACAAGAATATCCTTCACTAAAAGTTTAGTACACTGAACTGTACAATAACTTCCAAAGGGAACTGTTCAGCAAAACACTGTCTTGCTTACATAGTAATACTATGTTTTACAATACAAGATCAAAAATTGTTCCAAACAGAAAAAAAAAAAAAAGTTTTGCGCAAGCCTAGACAGGCCACAAAGTGCATAAACGGTCAGTCAAAAGCCACTGTTAGAGGAATCCATAGGGTGGGAAACAATTCTGCAGCTTTCCCCACTTAAAAGTGGAAAAATGACTATTGCCTTACGACGAATAATGTCGTCACAACTTGGCATGTTGTTTGTAGGCAACATGCTCAGGGTTAGCATTAGCCACTACCATTTAGCCATCTGTAAATTCATGTCTGGCTCTCGCCGACACTTGGGATTCAAGTAGAGGCTTTGCAGCAGTGAACGGTGGCGATAAACTCAGCTCCATCTCAGTTAAAAAGGCCCAGTGACGCAAGCAGGACAACATCTCCCAATTCAAAAATACCACCCCTAAGTATATACTATACTGATATTAGGACAACGGTATGATCATCGAAAAACACACACAAAATAAGTATGGTTAAACTTAACACGAACCTAACGAAGAAACACTTCAGTTTGAAGCACATGAGGGGCCACAGATCACGTGACCGTCAATTTAACAACAGCAAATGGACTTTTGTGCGCGGACAACCATCTGCCAGCTTGGAAAGAGTGGAAGGTGACCTCTAGAGGAGAATGCTTGAATGAACAAATAGTGGAACGGCAAAAACGTCATTGTTATGAAATGGTGAAAATGAAGAAAAACATCCTTTACCGTGCTATTGTGCCACATCTGAAAAACACATTCTTGTGCTTTTTCCTCCTTCAAAGACCTTCAGTCATTTCATATCTTGAAAATGTTTTTCTTGTTTTATTAAAACAATGGCTCAGATAAAATGATTTTTGAAATGCTCTTTCAAATTCCAGCCAATGCAGGCTGGGTTTTTTTTTTTCTTCAAGCATTCTCCTCTTTGATTGTCCTTTCAAAACGGACTTTCGTAAAACATTTCGAAACAAACGGACAGACAGCTTTAGCGTATCTGTTCGCCATCGCTCTCCAGTCTGACAGGCTTGAATCCCTCTTGTTCTCGGAGACTATGCGTTTCTAGGATTTGTTCTACTTCCTTTGGTCTAAGCCTGGGACAATCTCTCTCTCGGTCTCCATCTAGCTTTTGCTTTCTCACCCTGTTCGTTTCTCTTGCTCTGTCTCTCTCTCCCTCTCTTTCCTGGTCTCTCTCTCCATCTGTTAACCATTGAGCAGGTAGACCACCAGCTCATAGGTGCACATCATAATAGCAGTGTTAGGGATCTGTCGGACCAGGTGAGTAGTGAGGCCTCGGTACAGCGCTCTGTAACCCTCCTCCCGGACCACCATATTTAGAGTTTGGAAGAACGAACGATACTTGCTGCCCTCCTCACGTAGTCTGGTACGAATAACCTCTGTTATGGGAGAAAAAAAGAAAGAGAGAGAGAGGAAAAGTTAACAAATAGTTCTTTGTCAAAGGAAATTAAAAAAAGCTTTGGAAGATGACTTATGTGACTCTGGCCTACAAAACCTACAAAAAAAAGGGTCAATTTTTTTGAAATTGAGATTTATACATCATCTGAAAGCTGAATAAAGCTTTCCATTGATCCATGTATTTGATATAATGTGACAATATTTGGCAGAGATACAACTATTTGAAAATCTGGAATCTGAGTGTGCAAAAAAAAAAAAAAATCTAAATATTGAGAAAATCGCCTTGTCCAAATGAAGTTCTTATATGCAATGCATATTACTAATCAAAAATTACATTTTGATATTTACAGTAGGACATTTACAAAATATCTTCATGGAACATGATCTTTACTTAATATCCTAATGATTTGATTATTTTGACCATACAATGTACTGTTGGCTATTGCTAAAAATATATATGCTTACTTACGACTGGTTTTGTGCTGCAGGTACACATATAGTGGGGTCCAAATGTAAAATATCACAAAAAAAAAAAAAAAAAAAAAAAAAAAAAAACCCTTGTATTTTGCCATTTTTAAATTTAATAACAACTCTATATTCTATACTATATTATAAAATTTTGTGGAAAACTCCACTGAAAAAATACATTTATACATTTACATTTACTTTCATAAAAAATATATATATACACAAATTTATACATTTACAAATCAGGACGTTTAGGATATTAATGGATTGAGGGTCAACATGACTATTCAATAAATGTA
Organism: Labeo rohita; assembly: GCF_022985175.1. NCBI lineage: Eukaryota > Metazoa > Chordata > Actinopteri > Cypriniformes > Cyprinidae > Labeo > Labeo rohita. Next base: position 28,425,979 of record NC_066870.1, read on the forward strand.
CATGTAGTGCAAAATAACCAACTGGCAACTAAATAAACACGCCAACAAAGAAAAAAAAAAATGAAATGATCAAAGAAAATTCTATCATTAATTGCTGGAACAGCTGAACCGCTGATGTCACATGGACTATTTTAACAATGTCCTTATTACCTTTCTGGGCTTTGAACGTGGTAGTTGGGTTGCGGTCTACACACGGTCAGAAAGCTCTCGGATTTCATCAAAAAGATCTTAATTTGTGTTTTGAAGATATGGGTTTGGAATGACATGAGTGTGAGTAATTAATGACAGAATTTTCATTTTTGGATGAACTAACCCTTTAACATAACTATTACAAAAAAGGAAAAAAAAAAAAAAAAAAAAAAAAAAAACAGCACTCACCATGAGGATAAGCAATTGAAGTGGCACAGGTCTTGGATGTGGCAGCAGCCAGCATCATACCGACAAAGTCCGAAGCGTCTTTTACAGATTCATCTTCATCATCCATGTTAGCGTTGGCCTTGGACTCAATGAGTTTGCGTTTAATGCTTTCATAGATGACAAAGTGGATGACAGTCTCTGATATGCCAGCATAAGATGCAGACATGCCCCTGTAGAATCCCCGTAACCCATCTGACTGATAGACCCGCCGGACACACTCAAATGCACTCATGCGCCGTTCTCCACGGTTCCTGGGGAAAGACAAACACATATATAATATTTAAATAATAATATCAACATTTCTGAATGATCATGTGACACTAAACATAATGAATGACTGCTAAAAATTCCGTTTTAATAGGGCTGCCCCCTAATAGTCGACTAACCCTTAGTCGATGAGAAGAGGATGGTCGACCAAAATTTTATTAGTCGCTTAGATGCAAAAAAAAAAAAAAATTCAAATTTAATCTGAAATATGTATGGAGTAGCAACTTTACTTGGCAACTCAATCTGTGTGCTATTCAAGTATCTGTGTGGAGTGTGGAAGCAGAATAGTAAACATAATGAATCCTTTAAAGGCTCATTATTATGATTTATATGGTTAAATGTTCAATAGTCAACTAACGCTTAAAATGAACGACTACTAGTCGACCAGAAAAATCTTTAGTCGAGGGCAGTCCTATTTTTTTAAGTACATTCAATTTGAAAACAGTCATTTTAAATTATAATAATATTTCACATTTCTATTTTCGCTATATTTTTAATCACCTTCGGTGAGCCTAAGAAACTTCTTTCAATAGCATGACAAATATCTTACAACACCAAACTTTTGAATGATGTATACAGCAAATAGTATTACTCACCTGGCATCGAGCTGCAATCGAGTCTTTATAAGCCAGATCGGGTTGGTTGCTGTAATGGCAGTGAACCCTGGGAAAAAGAGGTGTTCCAGATCAGGCTTGGAAATGATATTGTCAGAGTAACTCAGAGCATAGGACATTCAGCAGGTCTAATGACTCTAAAACAGACAAACTTTCCCTAAAGAAACTCCACACTTCAAAGAAGTGCTGTGGACATCTGTAAAATATGCTTATGGCTTGTTTGTTTTAGCTTAAAATGTGAATCTGAATTTCGTTGACCTTTTCAGCATATCATACCAATCTCAAACACCAACAGTGTGTACAGGACTACATGTTCTCTTCAGGAATGCCCAGCATCTTTAACAGTGATTACTATCTGATGTCAAGAACACCATTACAGATCCACTAGGCGCATATTTAATATTTTCGGGTAGGAGCCATAAGCACATCTTAGAGTGGCCACAGCAGTAAATAAGGCCTTTCAGCTAAAGCATTAAGCAGCTTTTCATCTATAACAGGTCTCTGAAACCAATGTAGCTTTACTTCCTAAATATTTAGTCCTGTCCTCACTGAATTAAACAGTATTTTAGGGTTCGAGTGGAAGCTAAATGAGATAAACATCTTTAGAAAAGAGCCTTAAGTTAAAAAGAACCACTATTCAGTTACATAATCACAAAAACTGTTATGTTAAATTATTGTTTTTCACAGCATGGGCACTGAATTATACCACCGCTGTGATTGTTGAAATGCATGCCATGCTTGTACTATGCTGGCAGGCTGTATGATGTGACAAAATATTAGTAAATGACAGTAGCACAACAACGGCTGAACTAATTTTATGTTTGCCGTTAAGGTATGTGTATGCAAATTAAGGTTATGTGTGTCTTAAAAGATTTAAAGGAATAGTTCAGCCAAAAATGAACAAAATTCACTCAGGCCATCCAAGATGGTTCGTTGAACATTTGGAGAAAATTTTTACATCACTTGCCCACCAACAGATCCTCCGCAGTGAATGGATGCTGTCAGAATTAGAGTTCTAAAACATGACAATAATCCACAAGTAATCTACCCGACTCCATTCCATCAATTATAGGGCCCTATGAAATCAGTATTATTTTTTCCCAAATTGTTTTATTTTTTCCCAAATTCCGTTTTTTCCGTTTTAATTTTTCTGAACTCCTTTTTAATGGTTAAATTTAATTTTATTAAATCAAAGAGCATGTCTAATTAATTAAAATCATGAAACGTATACAATTTCACATCAATTTAAAAAAGGTTTACCAAAAATTAAGCAAATTTTTTTTTTTGGCAAACAAAGGGGAATTTACTATTAAAATTAAACCATGGAAAAAAAAGTTGTGTGATTATACCCTAAAAAAATAATGTTTGTTTTATTTTAGTTCTGGCACAATGTCTTCAAGTTAAACCGGACTTTTATTTTGACAGGTTGCCGTGTCTACCTTTACATTTCTGTGTGTATATGATATAACGCCAGTTTTTCTCAAATGGAATGGTCAAATGCTCATGAAGTGACTCTCAGCAGATATTGTTCAAGGACGTCATTTAGTGAGACGACAGCGTTTCAGTGTGTGTAGTAAACAAAACCGCTCGTCTGTTCCATTCATTAAAACAGAGACACGCAGAACATGCAGGATTCACATTAAAATGGTATTTTTGTGGCGTAATATTCACAGATACTAGTCCATATTGCAGTTATTTAAGTGTAATGTCCTACTTTTGATTAATTCATTCAAACTTTGACAAATTCTGTGACATTCCGCTTTATTCAGTAAATTCCGTTTTTATGACAGGATTCTATGATTCCGTCCGCGTTTTCCACATCGTGGAAATCATAGGGCCCTACAATTTTGTGAACATACACATGTGTTTACAATTGTTAATAGTGCTTAATCTGTGCATATTTCTCTCCTTATTCAGACTAGATTACTTTTTCACTGAAAAAAGCAATATTATGGATTGAGGACTGGTTTGATGGATTTGTTTACTTACAAACATGCAGCTTTTTGCTTCTCAAGATGTTAAATCACGGACTGCAGTCGTGTGGATTACTTGGATTATTGTGATATTTTTATTAACCTGTTTGGACTTTCATTCTGACGGCACCCATTCGCCACAGAGGATCCACTGGTGGTGCAATGCTAAATTTGTTCCAACGAAGAAACTGAAGGCCTAAGAGTACATTTTCATTTGTGGATGAACTATTTTTATTAAGTGTGCTTGCATTGAATTAACAGCATTAAAAGCAACAGCAAAATAATCTGCTTGATGTTGGTGGGAACAATTAGTTTATCTATTCAACTGCAGCAAAATAAAGCACAAAGCCTGTGCTCGGTGTTGTGGGTGCACAAAATTTCCCCAAACAAAAAAAAAAAACGAAAGAGAGCAAAGACAATGGCAATTGGAGATGAAAATATTTGTGTGCGTTTCTAACAGTACAGTGTAAAACGTCAGTGTTTTCTTAGGCTAAACAAACCAAAAGAATTCTACTGAGCTAGAGTAGAAGCTCTAGAGAGGGTAAGAGGCCTAAGGCAACTGACTGGTGAAGGGAGGGGGGGGATGACAGATCGGTACAAGAGAGTAAGAGAGAGAGAGAGAGTGTGTCTCTGACGAGTACTCACAGGGGAGGGGCAAAGCTCCTCTCCTCACAGCTGCAGGACGAAGCCTGCAGATATGGGGGGGCAGAGCAGGCTGGCTCACAGACCCTCACGCAGGGTGAAAGCTACAGTAAAGGCCTAAAATAGACACAGGCTTTTCTGTACCACAGTCACAAGCAGCAGTCCACATGCCCCTCAGAGTCAAGTCAAACCCATGAGGGAGTGGAACACGACAATAAACCCTGCCCACATCCCGTTAAATCCCGCCCACCTCCCCAACCAAGCCCCGCCCACCAATTACATCAAACAATGACCATTCCATCCCACCCACCACCCCATTTAAAACATTTATGAGAGTGCTTTCATTTTCCTTTCTTTTTTAATGGATAGAGGGAGAAAGATGAGACAGAGAGAGAGACAGAAAGACAGAGTGAGATGAATGTGAATTTTTGAGTTTTAAAGGACATCATTAGACCAGTGTTTTTTCATTTTAAATGTAAAGGTATAGAACAGAGCTGATCTTGATGAAGTAACACTATTTCTCTTGAGCAATGCTGGATCATATAAACAGCTACAAAATCAAACTAGGATCAAACTTTATATGAACAATAACTTTAAGGAGGGTCAGAGGCAGTGCATGTAAGAGTCCAATGCTAACCTTGTCATTCCTGTTGGCAAAATCATTGCGGAGCACAATTTTGAAAACGAGTATTCTGGGAGGATTAAATCAAGGTTTTGGTGTTTGAAAAATACTACTTGCACAAAAGTGAATGTTGAATATTTTGGAATATTCTTTTTAACATGAAAAGTTTATATTTTTGTATCCTGTAGTAGGGGCAAAATGTTTGAAATAAGTAACATTTAATCACAAAAAATATATATTATTAACATATATAACAATTTTAGTGAAAAGTAAACTGAAAGATAAACATGAATTTGTTTTTTGTTTTTGTTTTTCCCAAAAATAGAATAAAAACATAAGTTCAGTAAAATATTATAATATGAAGAGTATTATTAAATATTTAATTTATGTTTAAAATACCTTCTTTTGATTTAAAATTTTCTTTTTTATTTAAATTTCAAAACACAGTTTATTCCTGTGATGGCAAAGGTGAATTCTCAGTAACCATTAGTCCAGTTTTCAGTGCCACATCCTTCAGAAATCATTCTAATATGCTGATTTTGTGCTCAAGAAACATTTTTTATTATTAGAAATGTTGAAAGTAGTTAACATTTTTGTGAAATACATAATCAGGGCTTGTGCGGTCAAAAATTTTAGGAGCACCTTCTAATCAATAATCCAAAAAAATCTGATCAAAAATAGTCTTCCCATTAGTTCTTCCCAATGTCAAAAGTATGTCAATTTTAAAAATATATATATTAATAAGCTTTTTAAAATTTCAAAATAAAAAAACAGAATAAGAACAAGTAGAATAAGAATAAGTTACCGATCAAATGAAATCAGTATTAACAAAATTGATTTGTACTACAGAGGTGGTGCAGAACACCACAAAAGTGGCTTGTGAGTGTACTTTTAGACGTTCAGACGAGGCACAGAGGTATGAATGCAATTAAATTCATAAATTCATGTTGAGATTGTTTTAAATATACCATTTTGAATATAGAAATATTAAATTATTTAACTGAAAAGATCATTTAAAAATTTTTAAATGAACCTAAAACTGCCAGTATTTTATCTTTTTTTTTTATATTTAATCTCTGAATCATTCATTTGATTCGTTCAAACGGCTTATTCATTCAGGAATAAAGCAAATGACTGTCTTTGTGAATGGGAAATTGAATCACTGACTCACTAGACTTGTTTAAAAACGCACGTTCATTCATAAACTAAACAATGCTATGTTTGAATGGACGTGCAGCGGCTTATCTGTGACTGTTTTAAACTTTTTGTTGAGGAAATAGATCAAAATCAGGCAACAGTGTTATAGTCAGACAATGTAAGTCACTTAAAATGAACTTCTTGTTTATTAAACTGTTGTATTAAATCAACATTGCATGTACAAACTCCCTTAATTATTAAAAGCTGTCACTCATCTTAGTTCATTGCGATCTCACAAAGTTCTATTATAACCAACAAAATGGTTGCACTGTAGAATTCTGATCATTGTTTGATTAATGGAACGTTTAAAAAAACCTGCTATTTTAAAACAGAAAAATGTAATTGATCAATTTAATGCACCCTTGCTAAATAAAAGACTTAATAATTTAAAAAAAAAAAAAAAGAACAATCTAAATTGATTTTCAATGCAGAGTTTGGACTGTATGATTGCACCATTTGCTTCTTCAGCAGCCTTAAGTGGTTAATAAAGGCCTTGTTGACTTTATATGATTTCTATGATTCAGTCATAACCTAACCACAATGATGAACAATGTGTGAGCCATACGTGACATGCATCAGGTTGCAGGAACTGAGCTAGCACAACTGTAAACCGATGCTGATACAAAGAGCCATTAAGAAAGGAGGGGAAAAAAAGTCACCTGTGTTTTTGAGAGGAGAGAGACGGCACATGTAATGAATATTTCACGAAGCCTGTCCCTTGTCAGACGCCAATTTTCCATTGCAGGCCTTCAGGGATCTATATTTAACCACTTTTGTAATGTAGGGGGTATGTGTGTTGTAAGATGTAGTTTGTCAGGCCGTGTGGCCCCTCTTTCTCTTATCTTCAACGCACAGACACAACATGCTAGGAATGTTTACGCTGCGACGAACGCGTTTCCTGTCTTGCAAAATAACATATACTGGAATCGAATGACAAGGTTAGCATTCAGGATTGAAATTAAATAACAAAAAACAAAAAAGAAGTGCATGTAGTTTTTCACTGAATTTACCTTTACAGGGGGTTACAGGCTGGCAAGGGGGCCATGTGTCAAAACTGCGTAATCACAAGGAGGTTAAAAAAAACTGCAAGCCAGCTACAGTGGCTACATGAATTTAAATAACCATAATTATCATTATTAATAATCATCATTAGGAGAATCATGATCATACCGGTGAGTAGAGACGTGACTACCTGAGGCGTCCCGATCCCGCCCGTGTCAGTCGCGAGGACCGCTGCCCACCGCGCATGGCACTCTACATGTTAGCGTAGCGCCCTGCTAGCGGCCGCTACTACACACAGCACAGACAGCGTGTGAAGCCAGACTGTTTAGTAGCACACTGGCATGTAATGACTTATGTCCTCCAGCCCTCAAAAGGTAGAAGAAAACAAAAAAGGAAAAAAAGAAACTGGGAAAGGAAAGCACAACCCAAACTTTAAGGACCTTTTGTTGCAATACTGCAAACAAGCTTTCAAGCAGAAATAACATGCTTGAAAGTTGGCCTATGTGTTTTAAAATTTAATTTTTCAAATTTAAAAACATTTTATTTTCTTTCTGTGCAGCCTACATTCTTTAAATCAACCGCTTAATTTTTCACACTGCCTGACAGACTAAGAGCAAACACAAATATTTTCTGTTATTATGATTAGCTTTAAATACGTCTGCTTAAAAAAGAGAATTTTGATCCTGAAAGTCTTCAATTGTGCTTTCGGTCTGAATGCTGTCACACCTTGAAAAAGGTAACCCAAAATACCATGGCTAAACTCTCCCATTTGTACTAGATGGTCACTAGGATAAAGCATTTTATCGTAATAAGGCTGTCATTGCTAAAACAAAAGCGACTGACAAACATTGGTTATAAACACCCCAATGATGCAAACTCTGGTTTGTGCACACTAAGAGGTGAGTATCATTTTAGTTCAGTGTGTGAAATACAACAAAAAAGAGCCAATGCAAACTTAAGTCAAAAAATGCATCTACATAAAAGATGTAGTTGGGACTCTTACCTGCTAAACCGGCAGACAGCATGTGCACCTGTGTGGAGTCGGGATCAAAAACATTGTTCAGCTTCTCTTTGGCTGTGGAGTAGGCAGCAAAATAAATTGCTCTGTGGACAAAACAGAAATTGAGAACATTAATTGGTTTTGATGTTCTGTTATGTCTGACAAATGCTTCAGAAGGAAGAAAAAAAGATCTATTTATTTGTAGCAAGTACAAATATTTTTAGTTACGTTTACATGAACATTTTTAGGTAGAGTTACGAAACTAAACAAAAAAAAAAACAAATATGTCTATACATTATGTTATTTAAATTACTACTATACAACATCCCCCTTGCAAAACAAAACAAAACAGAGAACAAAAAATCTGTATAAACAGAACAACAAAAACCAAACACTTCTATGGTTATGTTTATGAATAACACACATTATTCCCCTTGCAAAACAACACAACACAAAATCAGTGTAAACAAAAAACACCAAACACTATTTCTGTAGTTACGTTCATGAATACTATTATTCCCCTTGCAAAACAAAACACAACACTGCTTATTAGAAATAAAACAAAAATAGTGTCAACAAAACAAAACCCAAACCATATTTCTATGGTTATGTTCATTAATACCATATATTATTCCTCGAAACAAAACAAAACAAAACAAAACAGTGTTTATTAGAAGCAAAACAAAATCAGTGTAAACAAAACCAAACACTGTTTCTATAATTACGTTATTTACATTAATATTTTTAGGGAAGAGTTAGGGCTGAATGTACATTACCCCTTACAGCAGTTTCTAACAAAGCAAAGCAAAGCAAAGCAAAGCAAAGCAAAACAAAACAAAACAAAACAAAACAAAACAAAAAACACATTTCTATAGTAACTTTATTTAAATGAATGCCATATTTTATCACCCCAGCTACACAAAACAAAATCAGTGTAAACAAAACACAAATCAAACACTATTTTTATGGTTATGTTCATGAATACCATATATTATTTTATTCCCTTTGCAAAACGAAACGAAACAAAACAGTGTTTATTAGAAACAAAACAAAATCAGTGTAGGTTAAGGTAAGGGTTGAATGTACATTATCCCTCACTGCAGTTTCTAACAAAACAACAAAAAAAAAAACATTATTTCTATAGTAATGTTATTTAAATAAATGCCATATATTATCACCCTAGATACACAAAACAAAATCAGTGTAAACAAAACACTATTTCTATAGTTTATGTTCATGAATGCCATAAATTATCCTCCTTGCAAAACTAAACAAAACTAAACAGTGTTTATTAGAAACACTGTTTAATATCAGTGTAAACAAACAAAAAAAACTATTTCTATGGTTGTTCATGAACATTACACATTATTTTCCTTGCAAAACAAAAACAAACAAAACAAGTGTATATTAAAAACAAAACAAAATCAGTGTAAACAAAACAAAAACTAAACACTAAACACTATGTCTATGGTTATGTTCATGAATACCATACATTATTCTCTTTGCAAAACCAAGCAAACAAAACAAAACAGTGTTTATTAGAAACAAAACAAAAACTAAACAACAGGTCTATGGTTATGTTATTAATATAAATATATTTAGGGACGGGTTGGGGCCGACTGTGCATTATCCCACTTATTACAGTTTCTAATAAAACAAAAAACATGATATAAAGCTCGCTGGGGTATTGCAGCAAAATGCTCACATCATCATATCACATCACCAAGATTATTCAAATTAAAATTTCCAATGTAGGATTTAGGCCTTACTCCCTAGGAGTTTTTTTTCCCCCTTTTTTTCTTTAATCTAGGTTACATAATTCTCACACGCACACCACAAGGGTAAATTTTAAGGTCTCACCGAGCAACCTGCCAACAAGCCAAGCAGCCATTTGTTTCCTAATGAGATACTTATAAACAAGCTTCCTCCCGCCTCTTCCAAATGACAACCAAACAGCGTCTGTCCACATTTGACTGGCAACCAATCAGATCCTGGCCTAAATACCTGCCAATCCAGTGTGAGTATAATGCTGTTTTTGGTGCATGGCTTAATTTGGCCATCTGAATGAAATAACGTGACCTTCACAGGAGGATGTTACGTAAATGATCTCAAACCAGATTAATCTAAAAACTGGAATTAATTATGGTTTACAATCTAAAGTGTATAGTTAATGTCAGTACGTGAGCATAAGCACATACAAAGCCTTATTTATTTATTTATTTATTTTACATACGTATGCATTTAATCTTTACGTAATGCAAACAGTCATGAGGCAGCCATTCCAGCTGTGAAGGCAGAGGACAAACAGGACGGGAATGCTGAGAAATACATGCACAGATGGAAACACACACACACACACACACACACACACACACACACACACACACACACATCTGCAGCATGAAAAGGGTGCAAACAGTGAAATACAGAAATTTTAAGTGGCTTAGTTGCAACACCATCTCCCACACACTAATTTAAATGCGATTAAACTGCACAGACGTGCACATAAAGCACGAGTGAATGAGGGCATGAGAGCAGCTAGTCTGTAGCATAATGATGACACACTGCAGTCAATGAAAAAAGCACAAGTGATTCATAAAGGAGAGAGGGAACATTCACTGGAGTCGATACATTCATGTGGAGCAGGGAATGCACAAACACTAGTAAACATAGTAGACCTAGAGTTTTACTACTGTAAAATGCTGCATCTAGAGCAGGTTTTGGAACCAATTAGGTAAGCGCTATAGATTTAGATATTCACTCTACAGTTGAATTACAAGCTCTTAACTGTCAAGAGTTAACTAAGTGAACAGTGTGACAGAGGATGCATTGCTACTTTAGTCCGTAATAAGACAGCGACATGATCCCCTGGTGATGATACACTTAGATTAGAGCAATGAGACATGACCAATGGGCCCTTATGTAACAGTTCGAGGGGGAAAAACAATATTTTTCCTTTTCCATCTCAACTGCAGTGAGGAAATATAGCAAATCCCAAAAGGAAACAGTGAGGAACACAAATTATTCCTGGCGAAGTGAAAATATCTCATGAGTCAAACGTGTATGCAATGTGAAAGACTTCCCACCTACACCCTCAAACTACTTAATTACATGTACAAATCTGGGATAAAATGTCAAATATATCCTTCAGGCACACAATCTTACACCAGTGTTTGTGCCTGATTTTCAAATATATTTTTAATTCTAATCAAAGTTTGTAATGTTATGATTAGAATTTGCGACCCTGGACCACAAAACCAGTCTTAAATAGCATGGATACATTTGTAGCAATAGCCAAAAACACATTGTATGGGTCAAAATGATCAATTTTTCTTTTATGCCAAAAATCATTAGGATGTTAAATAAAGATCATGTTCCATGAAGATATTTTGTAAATTTCCTACCGTAAATGTATCAAAACTTATTTTTTGATTAGTAATATGCATTGCAAGAACTTCATCTGGACAACTTTAAAAGGTGATTTTCTCAATATTTGAATTTTTTTGAACTCTCAGATTCCAGATTCCAGATTCTAAAATTGTTGTATCTCTGCCAAATCTTGTCCCATACAAATATTGCCCCTAACAAACCACACATCAATGGAAAGCTTATTTATTCAGCTTTCAGATAATGCAGAAATCTCAATTTCAAAAAAAAAAAAAAAAAAAAAAAAATTACCCTCATGTCTGGTTTTGGTCCAGGGTTACATTTGTGTATTTGCATACGGGTCATACCTGGATGGAGCCACTCCCACCAAGTTGGGCCCCAGCCCCCTAAAGAGTGAGCGAGGACCTTCTTTCTCCAGTATTAACCTGAGACAGACAGAAAGTTAAAACAGATAAATAAAAGAAGATGTAAAAGAAGAAAGCTTAGTGGATGGCACCCCTATCATTATGGCAATAGCTGCACGATTTAACAGCATAACATGTTGTTGCCATGACATTCAACATTTGCTTCACCATCTTCAGTAATTTACCTACTGAGGGGTCTGAGATGAAACAGGTAATCTGAAGAACCAATGCCTAGGCTGTACCTTAATCAATCCTACCTGTTGCGCATAACTGTAAATCACAGACAGCAGTCGTTTTTAAAAACAGACCGATGAAAATGTAATTTAGGCCAACTTACAAAAATTATGGACACTCAACAAATTTGTCAGAGGGACTTGTGCTGACCATTATTATACAAACTAAGTAAAAGTTAATGTTTTGCAATCTTTGCCTTCAGAAATAGACACGTTCAGACTGTTCTAGAATTCCTCTTTAAGAAGTCTGTTAAAAAATACGGCATCTGTAACTCATTTGCTCCTGACCTACTTTTCAATCTTTTTCCCTCTGATTCTGGAGAAATACAATAGGCATGAATAACACTGCTTGCTGGAGGCCAAAAAAGAAAAGTGATTCCAATCCTGGAGAAGACAGCAAGGCTACACCCAGAAACCATAGCACTGCAACATTTTGCCAGACTAGCAAAATACTACCAAATGTGGCGTGCAGAGCACTCTTTAGCATACACTTCCAAAACAAAGATTCACATATAATGTACTCACCCCCTTGTCATGCAAGATGTTCGTGTCTTTCTTTCTTCAGTCGTAAAGAAACTATGTTTTCTGAGGAAAACATTTCAGGATTTTTCTCCACATAATGGACTGCTATGGTGCCCCGATTTGGAACTTCCAAAATGCAGTTTATATGTGGCTTCAAACAATCCCAAATGCGGTTGTAAACGAGTCCAGCCGAGGAAGAAGGGAGAAAATACGAGTTTTTCGACATACCCTAACTGTCTTGAGCCAGAATACACAGAGTTCAGGCAGCGCAAGACAAGATGTGCGTTTGACATTAAAAAGTATATAAATTGTATTATTTTTATGAAAATAACCAATCGTTTCACTAGATCAGACCCTTCTTTCTCGCCTGGGATCAACCGCATTTGGGATCGTTTGAAGCCTCATTTAAACTGCATTTTGGAAGTTCAAAATCAGGGCACCATATCAGTCTATTATATGGAGAAAAATGCTGAAATCCTTTCCTCAAAAAACAATTTCTTTACAACTGAAGAATAAAAAGAAAAATGTGAACATCTTGGATGACAAGGGGGTGAGTACATTATATGAGAATCTTTGTTTTGGAACTGGACTTCTCCTTTAAACACTGTTAGAAAAGTTATATGCATAACGTATTAGGATTTCAATTTGCAATATTTCTATGATGTTACTCTATACCTCCATGACAGCTATATATTCATAAATACATGCTAGTAAAAGATTCTAGTAAGCTCAAAAGAAAATGTTTGTCTATGTCAAAATCTAATCCAAATGTTTAGGTTTACAAGGCATCCAAATGAATGATTAATATAGGAGGTATTGATGTCTGGGCATGTGGCTTGAAACACTGTTATTGTTGATCTAATAGCCAAAACAGCTACAAAAGCATTTTGAATGCCCTTCATGGTTGGCCAGCAACCATGTTAGCCAAACATCGGTAGACACAGGTATTCTGCTGGCATTCAGAACATTATCCATCTTTCCCTCATTGTTCTAACACTCTAGGCTCCATGGTCACTACAGCTGGTTGTAATATACAGTCAGCAAGAAAGACCCACGGAGAGACTGAACAGAGAACAGCTTTGATTGCCCCCTCAGTTTCTAGAATACCGCTGATCGTAAAAATCCTTTAAACAAGAGAATTCTAGTGTTTATGGTACCAACAAGGATTGTGTTGTATAGAAATATGCTGGAATGTTTTTGCCAGTTTTCATGTGTTGTTTTTGAAACATCATAACACTGGTTCAAATGCCCTGGAGCACGATAAACCATGTTTTGCAAGCTTGGCTTTTGAAGTACTCACTTGAGACAGTGCAGAGGTCCCGGTGGGGACATGCGGGCCACACTGGCCCCATTCACAGTGCTGAGCTGAACCTCAGAGATATAAAGAGTCACTGAAGAAGACTGCAGCCTCGTCTTCACCACCTCCAACGGACATGTCAGAATCGCACCTACAGTGCCACCACAGCTAGAGACAGAGAGTAAATAATTATTATACACTTCTATTTACACAATATAAACAAATGAAAACTAGTTAATAGAAAATAAAATATTTCAAAAAACAACTTTTAAAATGAATAATGCAAGAAAATACAGAAGTTAAAAATAATCAAGCATGCTTTCCACAGTTTTTGTTATAACAATATACAGCTAATAACAATGATATTAATATACACACACATTTTTTTTAAACGTTGAGTCTGTACATTTTTTAATGCGCTTGAAAGAAGTCTATTATGTTCACCAAGGCTGCATTTACTTGATAAAATATACAGTAAAAACAGCAATATAGTGAAATATTATTACAATTTAAAGTAACGGTTTTGTTTTTACATTTATATAGATACATATAATATTTCAGCAGCCATTACTCTAGTCAGTGTCAGAAATCACAATAATATATTAATGTTTAAAACAGATGTGCTGCTTAATGTTTTTTTAACACATTTTATTAGAAAGTTTAAAAGAACAGCAATTATTAGAAATAAAAATTGTAACTGTTTTTTTTTGTCATGTTTGATTAATGTGTCTTTGTAGATCCAAAGTATTAATTTCATACTAAGAAAGAAAAAAAAAAAATCTTACTGACCCCCAAGCTTTTGAACACTGAATTGATTCATTAAATATCCTAATGTACAGAGCATAATACGTAACTATTTTAAATTTCACTATATCCTGACACTTTATGCATTTTGTCAAGGATCAAAAGTCTTCTGGTATGAATAAAAAATATACTGCTGACATTAAAATGTTTTGCATTTTAGGTGTCAAACTATTTTCTATTCTGCTGACATCCATAGTGATTAGGATTGTGAACATGTGAACACAGCCATGGTAAACGTGTATGCGGGTCAAGTTTGACATGTATTTGCTTGTGTAATGTACACAGCACCGGAGGGCGTTGGAAAAAAAGTGGGGCCAGCATGCAACAAGTCAAAGGTTAGGCCTAGACAAGACCCACAATCAACAACAACAGGACAAAGACCTAAAACAACTTACCTGAAATAGTTTATAAATGGGTTTTCACTTATGAACTTCAAGCATCAAAATGGACTACAAACAAGATGCCTACAACTACGCCACTAAATGACCAAGGTCTGACAAGACACCTGTCAATAAAACTAATAGAATATTCTATTAACAGATTCCCTGCTTTTATTATGTGTGCTTAAAGTTGACAAAGGCAGAAATGAATGTTGATAACACTGAAACTGCTGACCTCAGAGTTTAATTCCTGTGTTTTAAACCCTGCATCTCTCAAGGTCTATTTTTTGTGCTGCCTTTCAAAAGACCGACCCACATGCAGGGAGCAGCTGTGAACTTTGTCCCAGATATGGAGCCCTCTGGTTTGTGGCTGCTAAGGTTTACACACTGGCTCTCTCAGTCATTCTCTCTCTCTCTCTGGTTGGCCAATAAACAATATGATCATGCAGACTTCACGAGCAAAACCATTTGCCACTCCTACTAAAATGTTCTGCAGAGGCCTTTTAGAGAAATTCCACTAGTCTATTATTATTCACAGGTACTTATGGAATTCTACTAATTCTTACAAAACCAACATTATACGTTTTTTTTTTTTTTTTTTTTTGTAAAAAAGGGAAGTGGTACGGGAAAAGAAGAAGAACTGCATTTAATTTCTTCAGAAATGCAAGACCAAACAGGCAAATGTTTCACCAAAATGAAGTCCCCTGGTCAATGATTAGTAGCTGAAGCCAAAAAAAAAAGATTGCACTTAAGGTTTGCACAGCAGTGTTCAAAGTGTTGAAATTCCCAGGAGTAAAGTAACAAAAGTGTTGGATAAAGTAACCTGCCCCTTTTGAACAGGACCTGAACCAAACTGAAACTCAAGTCCAGTCAAAAGTAATCTGACCAAACTGGCCTAGTCAGTCGCACTCAAGAATCCCTTGTGAGTTGTAAACCCTGTGTGTGTGTGTGTGTGTGTTTATTTTTGTATTGTACACAAATGTTTTTGTATTTTTCGTATTGTTCATTATTTTTATCCAGCTGTTTGCAATGCATTTGTGTAAATTTAAAGTCAGCATAAAACTGAGGTTTTGATTATCGTAGTGATGAATTTAAAAAAAATGAATTGTCAATTAAGATACTTCAGGAATGCGCTGAGTTTCAAATTCTTACAGCTGATAACTATTTTCACATGCAACTAAGAGCCGATACTAGTATGAGCACTACTACTATGAACCTAAACTACTTTGTCAAAAACTAAAATAACTCTTTGCATGCTATTAGTAAATTTTTAATGTGCAGTAAAAAAATAAAAATAAAAAAAATCTAATAATAAAAAAATTAATTAATTAATTAATAATATTATATATATTATATATATTGGACAATAAATAGTCAATATTGACTGACATCATAAAAAAAGCTGTCCAATTACAGGACCTTATATTTATTTCCCCATTCAAAATATAAATTAAATATTATTTTTTAGATGTTTAACATCATACTAATGTTATTTGTCAACTACCCATTTATAGCAACGTTTGCATAGTTAATTCTTAACTCTGTCATAGGTTTCTAAAAAATATTATTGGCATGCACTGACAAGTGAATCATTTTCACATGCTATCACAGAACAATCGATTTGTTTATCGCACAGTTCTTTCCAGTGGCAGATGATCTATTCACTGCTCACAGTTTGCTTTAAAGCTCATTGCCACATGCAATCGGTATGAATTAACTAATCTTAAAACATACCAACCAACACTAAATGCAACAAAACCCTTTAAACGCATTATCAGGATGTATATGACCCATGAGGGCATATACGCATATTTTGCTGTCATTATAAGCTTCTATTTAGACCTCATATCACCCTCCAGGGTCGGAGTCATCAAATGACCTTCAGAGATATGCTTGTTAAAGAGCGATATACTCCTCTCATATCTCTGTTACATTCCTGATTGTGAAAATCAGTAAGGAAGTAACCTTTGCTTCAAAGAGTGAACAGAAAATGAATGTTTGTATGCGCCTCAGAGTGCAAAAGAGCAGCCAGGGACATGCAGGAATGAGAATGGAGTCAAAAATAGCTGCACTATAGTAGAGAGATTGCTGTCAAACATCCAGCGCCAAGCTGTCAGTTGAAAACACGGGCCTACAACAAAGCAACAGGAAATGGTATTGCTTCAGGTTTACATTCAGCTTGAAGCATAGAGTTTTTCCTGTCGCTTATCTGAAATCTGCATGGCAAAAGCATGAGTGAAGAGCATCAAAGCAACAACACTTCCTGAAAACAGCGAAGAGCCATGTCTGGAGACTTCCAGATGATTCTGTGACAACACCAGAGGAGATTATGAATCGGTTGCATGACCTTGCATTCACAATAATGCATCGATCATCTGTAGCATGAAGACAAGCTGACAGAAGCTAGCTAGATTATTTACAGCACTGTTGAATGAGCATCCACCTGACCTTTTATAACGGTCAACCTGTTTTATGCAATGAATGTGTCTTATATTACATTTTTAAAGCAATCAAACCCAGCTGTAACGAACAGATGTCAAAAACAGAGTCGTAAGGTTGACAGCACTGATAGATCAGCCTTGTCTCAGGCTCGCTACTCACCCTCCAGCAAACAGATGAACCAGGGTGTCCCTCTGACTCATCCTTTAGCATTCTCCGCACCCACACCCAGGCCTGCAGTGCAAGCAAGAGCCGGACAGCTCCGCCGAACCCGCTGCGATTCTGATGTACCGTTCAGTTTAATTGATGTGGATGAGGACTATGAAGCACACAGTTATTCAGCCCGATGTCTTGCGGGCGAGATGCGACGCGCGATGCGGTTAGCTCAGACCGCTAACGGCTGCAGATGTGCGCAGACGCCTCTTTTGTGCCTCTAACCCGTCAGTTTTTAATTTACCACGACCTTTTCTGTTAAATAACACAGACAGCTATCGGATATCAAGGTTGAGGGTGCAGGGGGCGCGTTTTTGTTTAGCTAAATCCGCGTAGAGTCGGTGGTGTCTGTGATTCAGAGGCTGAAGAGCTGACTGAGATGGACAGCAGACTCGCTATTTACGAGCCAATCAGCAACCGCAAAACAGAGGCCGCGATTGGTCGCTTCGCGTCGTGACGTCTCTTTGCCCCGCCCCATCATGCTCCCTTCACATGATCACGCAATTGATAAATCGTAAATATTGGTTTGTCCGGTATTTAGAGGTTAAGATAGATATTTGCATTTTTGTTTATAGGGCCAGTTTAACTCTCTGCCTGCTATTATTGTGACCCAGAAACCACAACTAGGATTAGTTTAACAGTACAGCGTCATATTCCTTGCTGAGAATGAATGAGGGCATTCATAGTGGGCTGTAAAGGAATATTTTGGTGTATTGTGATAGACACCAATGTCAGTTTATGCACTGGAGGTCACTTGGTTGTACGTGCACTTGGTTACACTTACACGAAAAATATTGGTTGCTGATTAAGTTTAGAAAGGAAGACAAGTAGGGACATGTCCTCCCCTTCAAGATAATGGGACATAAATTGATTTTTGACACTTTTTGAGCAGGAGATTGCACGTTTTTTTTTTTTATCTGTTTGACACAAAAGCTACTTTTGTATGTGTGTGTACTTGTTTTTGCTACATTGTGGGGACCAAATGTCCCCACAAGGATAGTAAAACCTGAAATTTTTGACATTGTTAAAAAAATATTAAAAATAGTAAATGATGTTTATCTGAAAGTGTAACGATGCAAACATGTTTTCTGTGAGGGCTAGGTTTAGGGTTAGGGTTGGGTTAGGGGATAGACAATATCGTTTGGTCAGTATAAAATCTATAGAAGTCTATGGAAAGTCCCCACAATTCACAAAAACAAACGTGTGTGTGTGTGTGTTAATATTAGAACTGACATGATCAATGAGAACCTGGAACTATTAGGAAATTATCAAAGTGTGATTAACATCAGAGAAATCTTTAAAAAACATTTTAATCCTTAAATTGCAGAATTTTTACAGTAAATTATTTTTTTCCTTATGCTCAGTTCTAAAATAATTATACAGTCAAGGTCAAAAGTTTACAACAATTTTGCAGAATCTGCAAAATGTTAATTTTATCAATATAAGAGGGATCATACAAAATGCATGTTAATTTTAATTTAGTACTGACCTGAACACGATATTTCACATAAAAGATGTTTACATATAGTCCACAAGAAAATAATAGTTGAATTTATAAAAATGACCCTGTTGAAAAGTTTACATACATTTTATTTTTATTTATGTATTTTTTTGCCCACTTCAGAAAAAAAAGTCCCTCAAATTCTATGGTTTTTCAGCATTTTTGTGTATTTGAACCCTTTGACTGTGCAATGACTTTTCCGCCTTTTCACACTGAGGACAACTGAGGGTCCTGAAGGATTTTCTGAAGAACAGCAGGTAGTTTAACTGTTCAGGACAAGAACGGAAGAACTATCACTAACAAAAACAATGCAACACAGCTATGGATCATTCAGGCAACAACACAGTATTAAGAATCAAGTGTATGTAAACTTTTGAACAGGGTCATTTTTATAAATTCTATTTTTTCTATTTTTTTCTCTTGTGGACTATATGTAAACATCTTTTATGTGAAATATCTTATTCAGGTCAGTACTAAATAAAAAATAACATGCATTTTGTATGATCCCTCTTATTTTAGTAAAATAATTAACATTGCAGATTCGGCAAGGTGTATGTAAACTTTTGACCTCAACTGTATATATTTCTTTGTGAGACATTTCTAGTAAAAAAAAAAAAAAAAAAAAAATAAAAAGCAGAATCAGAAGTGCATAAAAACTTTATACTTCATAGGCCAAAAGGAATGAGAATACTGTAATATGTAAATCAATGAGACCTCAGAGGACCCATGTCTGTCAGCTGACAAGAGTTACAGCACCACAAATCAGGTTTCGTTACTAAATAGCTGAATAAAATGCACACGCCTCTTGGTTTCAAGATTAGAGCTACAATTGAACAAGTTCAGATCATGTGCATGGAAAATCTAATTTCTCTTAGCATGCCAACCTAATGAAATGCAATAAGAAAGTTCTTCAGACAGGGTCTTACATCTTTTTATAGAGTTAAAATAGTTTAGATGGTTGACTGATGACCACTTCTCTTTTTTTATAGATAAGGCTATGACAGTCACATAGCTACAGCCGCAAGAACAATACGGAATGAGCAAATGTGATTTTAGCTATGTTCAACTAGGAAGCTGTATTATTATTTTTCTTTATTAAATAGATTTTATGAAGCTTTCTGCATTACTAAAAGCACAGCAGAGAGGCTATGATAAAGCACGAAGAAGAAAAAATGGCACAAGCCAACTGGCAAATATAATTGTTCTAAATAACTAAATACGTTATCAGCTTCATTTCCATTTCATACCATGAGCAGTGTCACAAGAAAGCTACAATAAAATTACAGTTTGATGTGCAGCACCTTGGAATTCATTAGAACTTACATAACTACTCTCATTTAGCAATGTGCCTATACTGGTGCTGGAAAAAATAGGTCTGTGATTAACTGTACAGCATATTATTCCAACCCATCAATTGCCAAAGGGAAACAAAGTTCACTATCAAACATACAAAGTATGTGCAGTTCATTTCCATTCTATTTCTAGCTATTGTCATACACAATGTGAAATTGTTTTGAGTGTCGAAATCTTAATGTATTGTATTCAAATTCAAGTCATCATATCTTAAATCAGCTTAATATTAAACCATGAGAGAAACATCTGGAGGGCAATGGTCAGCAGAAGAACTTTGCTTAACAGATAAGAATTCTAAAATTAGATTGATCTGTAGGGTCAGTCACTCCAAACACCATGGGAAGTAATCTTAATGCTTGACCTAGTCCAACCATATTTCTTTGATTATTTGATTTATGTGACTTTTTTAAGTAAACTTTTTCTGAATTATATGTATTCTTGTTATAAATTTAACTTTTGATTTTATAGTACAACAATAATGCATCACAATGCAAACAATAGATCATGTCAAATGTTAATTTTTTTCATGCATGTTCTAATATCTTATTTTAATAAGAATGCCTTTTTTCTTCAAATTTTCTTATTTGAGATTCATACCAACAACTGGCAAATATAATTCAAATATAAAACCTATTATGATTCTGAAGTCAAAATCTGTGGATCTGCAGAGAAATGGAAATAGTTTCATAAGATGATCAGAATCTGCTGCATAATTAATGGTTGGAGATATGGAAAAATATGGGGATGGGACGTTCACGTGTGCACATTCCAAGCAGTCAGATTGCATATTAACCTCCTTTAACCTTTTAACCTCCACTTATTTTAACCTTAGAGGTCAAATACTACATTAAATTTTAATACTAGCATTTTTCTGAGAATTCTAATGATTCTTTGTAAGAATTTCAATACTTGTTTATCATTTAATTATTTAGATTAAGCCAAAAAATTACAAAGAATGTAAAAATTGACTGGCATGTAAACATAATGTCACCTGACAGGTTGCATATCACACATCATACTACAGTGCTTCAACAATGTTACATTGAGTAGTTTCTCAAACCAGGCTTTTGTTACTTGGCCAGACCCAAATAAAGACACGAGACGGCTGTAACATTACCATAATACACATCGCGTGTTTCCCACATAGATAATGAGAGTCCTCTCCGGATCTCATGACGTTTAGGGTGGGTCTGGTGCGAGTTGTCTTCTAATAGAGTGCACGTTTTTTAGCTCATATGACTCATGTAAGTCCTGAGTGAAGTCTATTGCTCTTCAGTATCCGATCAACTACACTAATCATTAGTCATTCTGTGGCTCACATGACAGACAGCAATAGACTTTAAAGCTGGGCCAAAGCAGAGAAGGTCAATCAAAGCCTGTACATATTGCTGTGATTGTATGTGCTTGGTAAAATAAGCCAATAGGTTATGTCACCTCTTTTATATTATAAAAAATACATTTATAATTTGTAAGTTTTAATACTGTGAACATTTGGTTTTATGTGTAGAAATGTTCTCTTAAAGTTACATACAGTCTCTTTCAATAATCATATTTTCATTTTACTGCTGAAATATATTGCAAATGCTTGTATACAAATTAAATAAGTGAAGCCAGTCTTGCTGCAGCTGTAAGGCATTACTGGAAAAATGAATGTTCAAGGTTGTTTGATGACACTGGGATGTCACGTTTTTGGTGTTGTGTGTTTGTTTGTCTGTTTTAGACTTTGACATCATGATGATAAACGAAATATCAGGACAGAACACAAAGTGAAGCACAGGTCAGAGTCAAATCAAGTTCAAATATGTGGGTTAGCATGTACATTAGTCTTCCAAAGTTCCCAGATCTTTCTCTGGTTAAATTTTAGTCAAAGTGGAATGTTGACATCGGAAATGAGTGAGGCTGAAGCCTGGATGAGAGTTACCGTTATGTCTTATCTACACATTTTAACATAAAATAATATACAACTTCGACTTGATGAATTAAAATGTTAATAGGGTCATAATTACTATAAACAAAGTAACAGTGATTAGTAAAAATGCAAAAATGGTAATACAGAGGCCTACTTGCCATTAGATTTTAAAGAAAAGTGGTGATCTTAAGTGAATTACAACTTTAATATTTTGAAAGTTAAAAGTAATTCCTATATGGGAAAGTACATACGTTTTTATTTTTGTATTTACATTATTATTGTCTAAAAGTTACCTGTCTTCTTTGATGAGATGTGGCGACATCTGCTGGAGATAGCGGAACTTGACGTGTAGTAGGCTAAGCAAAACCTAACGGATTGAGGCATGAGACAGACATCATACGGGGAA
Source organism: Labeo rohita (assembly GCF_022985175.1). Classification (NCBI taxonomy): domain Eukaryota; kingdom Metazoa; phylum Chordata; class Actinopteri; order Cypriniformes; family Cyprinidae; genus Labeo; species Labeo rohita. The sequence goes on from NC_066870.1 coordinate 28,448,561, forward strand.
TTTTGCCATAGAATGCTTGTCTGCCCTCTAGTGGTCGTACACACAAATGCAGACAAATATGTTTGTCGTGAGAGCTAATAAATACTCGCTAATGCCAGATATTATTTGGTCTTTTATTAATATATAATTTTTATATTTTTTTATAGTAGTTGGCTAATTAAGGCTATTCATTTAAATCCACTGTATTTTGACATAATAATAATAATAATAATAATAATAATAATAAAGTAGAACCTGACCTCACATGTTGTTATCTCCAATTTACAGCAGTTACCACATGGCGTGAATACAGCACGTAACAGGAAAATAGTTTGTTTGACTCTTTTCACAAGCCTGTGGTGAGGCGTTTTAATGGGCATCATCATCATAAATCTTTTAAACTTTTTTATATTTTGATTTTTAAAAATATGTATGTGCATTTATAACACTATACTTTGTATTATACCACCTTTTCATCAAGTTACAAAAAAAAAAAAAAAAAAAAACTAGTTAACGCTATGCGATGGTGTTTCTAATGCTGCGTCTATGGGAGGGACGCTAAATTTGACATTGTTCTCTCTTCTGACTGCCGATATCAGTCTCTCTCAATTTTTTTTTCCTTTGATTGAAAGTCGTGAAAACACTATCGTGTAGTTTTTCTTTTGCTATTTCAGCAAATGTGAATGCAAAAAATATATTTGTGGTAATCTCCCATTCACTGCTGTCGGATTTTACCCAACTATGATGACTTCCGCTATGAGAAACCAGGTGCCCATTTTTGACCCCCGCCAAATTATTACCCCCTCTCGTTGAAATCGCTACCTGATTGCCTAATCTTAACCCCACCCCTATCCTAACCTCTCCCCCCCACCAAACCCTAAACCTAACAATACTTGAGGTGGGGTGGACTGTGGATGGGTAGTAATCTGGTGGGGGTCAGAATTGGGCACAACACCGGAAATGTGAGAAGGGTCAATTAGAAAAGGACAACAAACACTCAATATTTCAGTTAAAGTCAGTTCATCGTTAAGTCATTGCAATTAAGCCTTGCCAAAAATTAATTGTCCCGAAGCAAGCCAAAGGTGACAGTGGCAAGGAGCCCAAACATAATAATCATAATATAGGCTATTGTGCTTAGTTTGGCCCAATCAGTTGCTCTCTCTCTTTCTCTCTCTCTCTCTCTCTCTCTCTCTAAAATGTAATAATAATATTCCACACCACTTTCACCACTTCCTTTCTCTCTTTTTTAATGTAACATTTCTTCATATTTCATGTTTGCAGTGGGCCTGAAGTTGCGCATAGTATCTTATTTGCTTTGCAATGAGCTCATTACAGCTCAAAGGATTTCCACAGAATTTTTAGCAAGCGCTGCACATTCAGAACTTCACTTTACTCACTGGGATAGAAATGGTTTAGCTGTGTTAGTCTTAAAGAACTCATGAAATTAAACTGGGAGTTTTCCGCATTTGTCCACTTCCGCTATATTTGCATTCTATATGCTTTTATGCTCCTTAATTACAGAACTGGCTTTTTGCAGACTGGCCTAATCTATGTATTTTAAACAGATTTCTATTGCATACATGGATTTTTGCCCGCTTTAGAATGCAAATTGCAGTCGACTAACAATAGAACTTCATGATTCATGGCTGTGAAATAACAAAACCCAACTGCCTATTTAAAAAAAGTAGGATCTCTTTAAGTCTCTCTTTTGTAAGTGATATTTGATGAATCCTTAACTTCTTTAACTTTCATTTATCAGATTATTGTTAAGTGGGAAAAAGAGAAGCATAACATTTTCAGAGAAATTAGGCTGTAGCTAAACAGATATGCTTTTATAGTATTATTAGTTACTGAAGAAAGACATTTTGAATTTTTTTTTTTTTTTAATTATCTGAAATGATATCCTTCATGCAATTTTCTTGTTGTAATATCCTCTCTGACCACCAGATGTCGCCGTTTGACCGCCAATTTACAGTAGTAAATTGCTTCTGTTGACCGAATATTTCTTGAGATGCTGGTGACTTCATCTTTACTCTGGGTGGGAAAAAAATGTGACCAAAGAATGATAGTGAAGGTCATTTGGGATGACAGTAGGTTTACAAAAGCAGAATCTTACTCATATAGAATTGATGCTTTGTCCAGTAATCAAGTCTGGACATTATAATTTTCGTTTTGCATGTTCACCAGTAATATTTTTAACAGGCTATGTTTTTGCAGTTTGATCATCTAAAAGATTGTTTTGTGTGTGTGTGAGATATGAGAGCTATTTTGCCTCGTAAGTCTTATTTTTCTCCTTTTTTGTCTGTATCCCTCGTCTCATTCTCTCTTTTCCCACCCCCTCCTTCGTTCTCTCTTTCTTCGTCCTCTGTAAATTGGGTCAGACTGGGTTCTCTCAGATCTAAGTGTCTTAGTAGGAAGCACCCTACTCCCACCTCCCCCCTCTGCTGCAGAGAGTGTCATAACCGCAGGAGAGAGGGCTTTCTGAAGGAGCAGATGAGGAGTCCACACTCACTCAAGTTTTCCACTCCCACCTCTCTGGTATTCCCACCATTCTGTAACACATCTTTATCGAGGCAAGCATTCTGGTTGATGTACTGCCTGCTAGCCTCCTTTTGTGTCTTTTTAAGTGGAAGATGGCCCCTATGTTAAGTGGTTAATGCATTTTATGTTTTAGTGCTTCTCTGCAGTTGTTTGGATATGCTCTGATAATATTAAAATAATATTTATTTTAAAATACGTAAAACGCACTGTAGCACCGTGTCTACACCGGATGCGACAGCTGCGCCATAACAACTAGGCCGTCTGGATGTGACAAAACTAATCATTTTAACTTTGCGTCAGTTTACTGTCAGGGATACATTGTGTCGTGTATAGTGTAGACAGCATCATTGATATGGGTTCAATAGTAGTCTGGTAGACAGGTGTAACAAGTTGCATTTAAAGAGTTTGAGACGATGAGTTTGGTGGCTTTTAGTCTGCTAGCTTTGAGGCTAATCTAATATATTCCTGAATGTTAACATAACATACTTACAACAGATATGCACATTTAGAAGAATAGTTTTTAAACAATTAAAGATCTAATAAAATTAAATGAGATGAAAGTTTGTGGCTTTTAGACCACGTCTTTTAGCTTTGAAGCTAAACTGTATGCTAGTGAGTTCATAAATGGTAACAAAACTCACTTTTTGCAGATATACACATTTACATTTTACAGATTTGTCTAGGAAAACAGACCAAAAACAGACCAAAAATGTTGATGACTCATCCTGCACTTCACAAATTGTTGTCCAATCAAAAGCTCTGTACAATGAGATAGTCCCTCCCCTGGAAACTGCATAGTAAATTATGACTTAAAGGGACAGTTGACCCAAAAATAAAATTCGCCCCATGATTTACTCACCCTCAAGCCATTCTAGGTGTATATGACTTTCTTCTTTAAATGAATACAATCAGAGTTATAAAAAATGTTTTGGCTCTTCCAAGCTTTGTAATGGCAGTAAATGGGGTATAAGATAAAGTTAGATGGATGAAGTCCAATAAAAGTGCATCCATCCATCATAAAAGTGCTCCACACGGCTGGGTTAATAAAGACCTTCTGAATCGTGTTCATGCATTTTTGCAAGAAAAATATTGATATTTAAAACTTCATAAACCGTATTATCTAGCTTCTGCTAACTGTCATACGTGTGTTTACGTGAGAGTGACATTCATGTGGAGCCAGGACATTTTTTAATAAAACTCCAATTGTATTTGTCTGAAAAACGAAAGTCATACACATCTAGGATGGTTTGAGGGTGAGTAAATAATGGGGTAATTTTCATTTTTGGGTGAACTATCCCTTTAATGGCTGTTAAGTGACTTTTGGCTATTTAAGGAAAAAGGGAAAAAGGGATAAACCCATCTATATCCCCTGCCTTAAATTTAAAACAAATAAATAAACACTTGTCAGATTCCAAAAATAACCCCTCCAAAAAATCTAAAACATATCTCTTTGAAATGCATTTTAAGCAGTATCTCTAATCAGGAATCAAAGTCTGTCACAAGCTCTTTTGAAATGCGCTCGATTGTATTTTATGAGTCCACGGGGTGTGATATTTGCTGTGTAATGTTGACCTGTGTGAGGTAAAATAGCTAAACTTCCCTTCTTTGTCAAATAGTTCCTGACCCCAGTGAACGGCGCACTGCTTTAGTTGGCTTTTTCTAATAGGATGATGACGTTTCTTCCTCGTTGGCGCCATGCAGAATGTGTGTTTGCACGTGTGCGTGAGTGTGCATGCGCGAGTCTTGTGTAAGTGCTGTGCGTGCGGACCTAGTTGGTGAGAAAGGGCTCTTTTGGAAATGAAAATCAGAATTTTACATGAGCATGCTTGAAGATCACAGCAGCCCTTCTTAAGCCCAAACTCCTTTAATGTTTATATTACAGTTTTTCCCCTCCCAATTTCTTCGTGTATAATTGATAACATGCTGATACACTCTTGATACATACTGCCGAACTTTGATCCGTTGTGGCTGCAACATCTTTGAGGCACAGGGTGTAGGCCTATATTTTAGTTACATACTTCTGCACACTGAAAGTATGTGCTAGCGATAAGAAATACGTGATAAGAAACTGTGTACTTTTAAATATGTAGTAAACCAGTACATCACTACTGGAATATTACTACAGCCGCTTGTACCTGATTACAACAAACTGTTTTGTCACAGACTGTTTGCATGTTAGCATTAGCATCCAGCTCATTTGTTGAAAGTCCACAAGAAGTCAGAACTCACCCATGCTCCTAGTCTCATTGTGAATGCTTTGGCACGTTATTCTGAAGTAAAAATAAATCATCTGAAACTAATTTACTGACATCACCATATGCTCTTATTTTTTATTCCCTTGTCACCAGACACCTGTTAAAAAATATTCTTGTCACCAGATGTCTGACAAAAGAGATTCCATTGTCCAATCACTACTTGATTTTACACTTAAAATCATAGTACAATGAAAATAGCCTGTCAAATAACTTGTACGCTTGTACTACATTCTAAAATGTGTGCCTTGTTTTGACAAACTGACTGTTTTGTCACAGACTGTTTGCATGTAAGCATTAGCATCTAGCTTATTCCTTGAAAGGGCACAAGAAATCAGAACTCACCCATGTTCCTAGTCTTACCGTGAAGGGTTTGGCACATTATTCTGATGTAAAAATAAATAATCTAAATGTCATAGCTTGCTCTGACTCTGAAACTAATTTAGTTTCAGCTGACATTAATATATTCCCTTATTTTTCAGTTGTCACCAGATGCCTGCCAAAAGAGATTTCATGATCCAATCAATACTTGATTTTACATTTAAAATCATAGTACAATGGAAATAGTGTGTGAAATAACTTGTACACTTGTACTAGCACTCTAAAAAATGTCTTGCAGATGTAAATGCAGATGTCCAATAGACATCTCCGTGATGTATGTGTGCTATCATGCATGTTTGCATGTTAGCATTAGCATCTAGCTCATTCATTGAAAGGCCACAAGAAGTCAGAACTCACCCATGTTCCTGGTCTTATTGTGAATGATTTGGCACATTATTCTGAAGTAAAAATAAATCATCAAAATGTCATAACTTGCTCTGACTCTGAAACTAATTTACTTTATTGCAAACCTCACCATATCCTCTTATTTTTCACTCCCTTGTCACCAGACGCCTGTCAAAAGATTTCATGATCCAATCAATACTTGATTTTACACTTAAAATTACAATACATTAAAAATAGCATGTCAAATAACTTTGTGTCCTAAAATGTGTGCCTAGTTTCAACAAACTGTTTTGTCACAGACTGTTTGCATGTTAGCATTAGCATCTAGCTCATTCCTTCAAAGGCCGCTCACCCTACTAACTTACCACACATTCTTGTTCTTTTGTGTACAATTTGGTTACATTATTCAGAAGTAAAAATAAATAATCAGAATATCATAACTTGTTGCAACTCTGAAAGAAATGTATTTTTTGGTTGACGTCACCAAGCCCTCTTATTTTTCACATTCACTTGATTTTACACACACACACACACAAATCATAGCACAATGCAAAAAAGCATGTCAAAAGTATGCATATACGCATGAGTTTTGGGTTAATATTATCCCCATTTAGCTCTTGTGCTACAAGAAGCAATTTGTGATGTGATTTTACAGATAAAACCATCCTGTTCTACTTTTTTATACTGACTTTGATAATTTATTAAGTTTTATCTTCATACATTTTAAAATAAATGTGATGTTTTTGTACAACTGAACAAGAAACTTCACAAACTACTTTTCTTCTGTAGCGCAAGTGTGAATTGTGGGAAATATTACCTTGAAGAGCATGTATGTATGTACACTACAAAACAGTATACTATCCGGTGGCTTTTGAAGCACTATATTTTCTGTGTAGTATGATCTGGGATGCTCTAATTCTCATCTTGTATACTGCAAATTGGGATGCACCCGCAGACATTAAATGCTAAAATGCTAAAATGATTGCACATAATGGTGCACGTTCACATTTTGGCAATGGACACTGTATCTCTTAAAACCATAGTGCATGCCCTCTTTTTTACCATCCACTGCTTTTCTCAATCACACTGTGTGTGTTTTTTTCTCTGCCCAAACACAAATACACACGAACGGGAACCTTGATCTCTGCCGGTAACACATACACACACCCTCTCCATCGACATGAAAGCATCCCCTCAGCTCTTTTGATGCCGTGCATCTTGGCTGATGCATCGCCGAAATAAAATGTCTGCTCTCGAATCAATACGACTCAATTCAGAGGGCTGTCGGGCCCCTCACGTACGCACACAGATACACAAACGGATGGTGACCAAGCGAGGATTAGAGAGAAAAGCAGAGGGGAGGGAAAAATAAGAATAAATGGGAGAGATAAAAGCAGAAAGAATATAAGAGAGAGAGGGAGAAATCCATATTTCCGTTTCATATTTTTGACTGTGTCCTTTTTTCACCCACCTGCCTCTGCCGGGCGGGTGGGGAAGACAAGAGTAATGAAAAATAAAATCGATGTTAGCTGGTAATAAGAGAGAAAGATGGAGCAGATTGTAGTCTATAGACTGCTGCTGTTTATTTATCTGGGTGTGGGGGAATGTGCTCCTCATCGGACTGAGCCGTGCGTTTTATGCCAAATTCTACCTCTACGCAGCGGTACGAGGGTTGCGAACCGCCTGCCAGCTATTGTTCTGTCTCCAATGAAAACTTCATCCCCCACTGTTTGACTGGATCTGAATTAGCTGTCAATCAACGCCACTGTCCAATGTCTCGGTTACATATCCTTAAGGGGCTTCTTTTCTTTTGGACCGGTTTGATGATTTTTGTGCTGTTTGTTGGAATGCAAGAGTATACATAAATATACACATTAAATATGTGTTATACATTACACCCAGTCACACTGTTTTTTTGGTTCAACTTTCCCTGAGCTTTTGTCCAAATCATTTGTCCAAGTTGATCTCAGTCTTGATACTACATGAGATTGAAATGCCATGGGTCAGTGATGGTATGAAATGTTAATGCAGTGGAATTGCTATATAAGTCACACACACTAAATATTTCTCAGAGTGGGTTTATTTTTGAAAGCCAAAAATATACATTGTGCTTTTGCACAGAAAAAAAGATACAGTACATCCCAAATGTTCAAACTAATGCTGCAAAATATACACCAGAACCAGTTGGTACTACAATACTATAATACTGAAAATTAAAATTAACTGATTTGTATGCAAATACTTCAATTACATTCATTATACATAATTACATAACTATATTTTATATTCTATAAATATTTAAATGATGGCTGTCATAAAAACTTGACGGATTTATTCAAACATAAACATTAAAGAACAGTTTATAATTGTTTAAAAAAAAAAAATACATATGTTATATGGTGCATATATTTAGCAAAATTCTTCTCTCTAGAGTTCATGTTTCTAGCTAACAAGTTTATGATCACCGAATATGTTTTTTCTAAGGTAAATGTGACGTTACGTGACATTGTTTACAAATATTGATGTCTTGCATGAGACAGGATATGGATTTCAGTAAGCTGACATACCTTCAGATGTTAATTTATGTTTATTTGTGCTGTAACTGGTTAAAGCAGGGGAGATGATCAGTTCACATGTGCTTCTCTTGAACCGAGGTACTACAGTGATCTGTCACTCCAATTTAAACAGCGCCAAAATGGCATTTATTGCTTGAATAGCGTAATAAAATTTGAAATTGAAATCTGAGACTTTGTTTCATTTAAAAAGAAGCAAAGCACAAAGCTCATTGCGATTTATTGGATGGGAAGTGTGCTACAATGTTTCGTTCGTTAACTGAAAACAGGTTAGACTAATCAATTCTTGGGATTTAAAGGATTAGTTCACTTCCAGAGCAAAAATGTACAGATAATTTACTCATCCCCTTGTCATCCAAGATCTTCATGTTTTTCTTTCTTCAGTCGTTAAGAAACTGTTTTTTTGAGGAAAAAATTCCAGGATTTTTAGTGGACTTTGTGTTCGAACTTCCAAAATGCAGTTTAAATGCTTAAAAATCTTCAAAATCATCCTACATCACTGCAGAAGTACTGACCCAGTGTTTACAAAATGAACATGCACAGAAGGTCAAATGCCCTTTACAAAAAAAGATAAAACAGTGATGTAGGATGATTTTGAATTGGTGGAGAACATGAGATTGGAGTTTTTTCGACATACTGTCTTGAATGGGAGTGCACAGAGTACGCATGCATGTCACAGAGGTAGACAAGACAAGCATATGAGGTTAAAAAAAGTGTATAAATATTGATTTATTTATGAAAATGACAGATCGTTTCGCTAGATAAGACCCTTCTTTGTTTAGACCTCTTTGTTTAGAGGTTTAGACCTCTTTGAAGCTTTAAACTGCATTTTGGAAGTTCAAACTCACGGGCACCATTGAAGTCCACTATATGGAGAAAAATCCTGGAATGCTTTCCTCAAAAAACATAATTTCTTTCCGACTGAAGAAAGAAAGACTTGAACATCTTGGACAACAAGGGGGCGAGTAAATTATCTGAACATATTTGTTCTGAAGTGAATTAATCCTTTAAGAATCGACATTGTTTCGTAAAAATGAGAATTGATTAAAATCGAGAAATCAATATTTTTTACAGAGCCCTAATAATGAAACATAAAATGATTCATGAACCAGCAAAAGTGTGAAAAGAAATGTATAAAAACAATAAAGCTGTGACTCTGATATACTTCAAAGAATACCATGGTATAACCAAAAGATTATGGGCACTATTTTTAGTAAAATTGCATTAGAACATTTTAGATTTTCGAATAAATGTGGATTGAATCAAATGACAATGTCCAAAAACCATGCCATTACTATTTTTCAGTAGCAGATTTTTATTTTAAAACCACAGTACTTTTTTGTAAGAACCTGTGTACTTTTAGAAACCATGTATTATCATGATAGAATGAAAAGACAAAGAAGCAAGAAGCAGTGTTTGGGGGTGTGAGGGTGCAGGGGAAGGAGAGGAATAGACAGATGAAGGTTTCGGTGCCGGTGAGAGCCGGTGCCCTCTGTGTGTGTGGGAATGCCATTCAGGGTGATAACTCAACCCTGACAGCCCATGATGGAATTCATGATTGATGGGGCTCAATAGCTGCCAGTTCAATTTTCTCCTGTAATGAAAACAAGATTCACCTTTTTCTCCCTCTCTGCCTGCTAAAATCTATGTGAGAAACATGCTCGCCGACTCTTACGAGAGCCCGGTGTGGTCCGTTAATGTATTTTTCTATCTGTTTGTCTTTGTCTCTCTCCCTCTCTCGCTTTCTCCGTCCATTGGGCGGGAGGTAATGAATAGCTTGCTTGCGGCAGACGTGAAGAAGGATTGTGGGAGTGAGTTGTTACTACTCTTTGATTGTTATCGTAACATGGCGCAGAGCCTTAAGGAATGTTCTGCGAATGTTCACGCCATATCTCAGTTTAACTCTCCATTTTCTCGACTTGTGTGATATACAAGCACCAAGCTGTACCTCCTCCTAACTCGTTTAGCTGAATAAGTGTAAATAAACATTTCCCAGACATATTCAACACCTCCGCATGGTTTTACATCCTCCTCCAGATGTGAAAAAAAAAAAAAGTCAGCTTCTGGAAGTGTACCAGAAAATGTCTACAAAACAAACAATCACATAGACTTTTTTTCTTCCGTATTTTACCTCAGTAAAATATCCCAGTGAAATCAAAATTTGTCTTTAAGTATGAATATTTTAGCCTTAAGATTATCTATAAGTTAGTGTGTTTCAAAACAGTGACAAAATTCACATGCATTCAAAACGTAAATTCTCTCATTTCCGCCAATATGGATCAACGATTTTGATGACATCACCCTGCACTTTAGCTTCTCATTAACGTTCTGTCCAATCAAATGCTCTCTAGAATCCAAAGCATCCCGCCCCCTCCATTATAAATAGAAGCTGAAGCCATGGCCGAGATCACTAACTTGTTCACAGAATTTGTATTTTCTGTACGGTGAACTGCACGTAGTGCACTACATAGGGGATAAGGAACGATTTAGACAGTGTAAATACGCATTCCGTTGGGGCGAAAGAAGTCTCTTTTTGCTTTGTGTCACACGAACCGCCGCAGCACGCGCACACAGTCTGCTCCGGTCCAAAGAAACGATAGCATGGAGCAGATCATATGCGCCAGTCGGCGAAGACCATAAAATGTATCGGACCCATTTGAATTCTACACAGAATGGTATATTTTATAGAGATACGGATGAGACTTTAGCTGTCATATGCTGTCAAATGCGGCTTTACCGAGCTCAACGGCTCTATCTTAAGGTAAGCTGTGATATAAACGAAACACTTTTGGCTATTTAAAAAGGGGGCGGGACTGTTTGATATGTCCCACCCTGTCTTCCCATTTTAGTTGAAATTACCAACACATAGAATAACACTGCAAGTTTCAAAGCACTTCAGTGGACCTTTAATATCAGCCTTTTAGTGTTTATTGAAATAAATATTCTTTATATAGCGTTTACAAACACTTAATATTCAGTAATATTGCAAATTTGACTGCACTGACATCACTTTACATTTTACATAAACATTTTACATTTATTAAAAAATAATAACTCAAGGCAGTAACAATTTAAACGATATATTTTTTGGTGAAGTTATGTTCATTTTAATAGTTAACATTTAAACTATTTTTGAATTTTTCGGATCATCAGTCTTCAAAGCTCAGTAAATATTGCTCACAGACATGAAGATTTACTTTAAATTTCACCAAGCTGATTACTCACTAAAAACTCCCACAGATCATGTTTTCAGGCCATTTCAAGGTTTATTTTGATGTAACAAAGTGACTGACAAACACAAGAGGCGGTATTTAACACATGAACCAATCACAGCCAATCATAACCAGTCATAACGCAATATCTCACGTGACTTTCCCCCATTCATTCTCATTTATTCACCGCACACTTTACGGGGTCTGTTAAAACTCGATGGGCTCAGGAGAGGCAAGAGAGACGTCGACTCCTATTGTAACTTTGCCTGCTGTAACCTGCTGCTGTCACTGTTGGACAATGTTTCTTTAGAAAAATCAAGTAATTTATACACTTTCGAATGTTATATTTTGTAATATTGCCGTTATTTTATTTTTGTACTACGAATTTCTTTTTCTCATCCAATATTATGAGGAGGCACTGCCTCCCTTGCCTCCTCAGAGGAAACGCCCTTGCTCTAGATCTTCTTTTCTTCTTAACTGGTGAACCTTACATAGTTATTGAACTGAACTGAACTGACTCAACATTGACTTTGATTACTGAACTGAATTGAATCAGCATTGAACTAACTTGAGCTGAATAATGACACTATTGTTTTCTGCAGAGCTGCTTTGCTAAACTGGACATAACTAATGAACAGTTATTAAACTGAACTGAACCAACACTGAGCTGAATAATGATACTATTATCTTTTTAGAGCTGCTTTACAGCAGAATTTAAATTTGTCTCATATTTGCTAAAGCTTGTATTATTGATTCAGTTATTTTCCTGCTTGTTACAATGAAGCTGCTTTAAAAAACTGTATGAATAAAGTCTGTTTTCCACTTTACAGACATGAAACGTATTCATCACTACACAGAAAAACAGTGAATCATGTAACTCCGTGTTAAAAAGTACGCATACCACCTTACAGGGTGGACCTCGTTCATGCACGGCTGCGGTCTGGACTAGCTCAGTTGTTAAGTTGCCATGTCGAGACTTTACCGCCATATTTTCTGAGAGATCTTTCATTTTAACTAATATTCCCTGACTCTCTACACCTCGTTAAAGCATTGTTAAAGAGGAAAAACATAAGCAGAACTATGAAAGCTTTAAAAGCATTTTTTCTCAGTAACGTTAAAACGCAGCCCAAATTTTTTTTTCCCTGTGTGGATTGATACTGTGATCACCAGAGGTGTATGTGTTGAGATATATTGGCGCCTGGGAGTAGTGAAATGGTAGACATTTTACATAAAACCTTGGTTATGAGGCAGGCTGATTTATTGAAAACGACCAAAGGAATATTGCGTTTTATGCCAGATATAATGAGGGAGAATAAAACTTCACCACAACAGCAAATGCTCTCTTTTTGGTGCATGTCTATAAGGCAGAAAACACAATCAGATTATGCAATAATTTGTAATGCACCTTGAAGGTACGCTCCAAAAATAGCTGAGAAAATTCCACTGGAGTCTCATATTGATCCAAACATAACTTTGGCAGCACGGGCAATGATGGAGGTACAAAAAAAGCGAAATGATGGATGACTACGACAGAGGTAATTTTAAACTTATGTAATTGAAAATAATACGTTGCAGTAAGTCAATGAATGAGAGACAGTTTTAGCATTTCACAAAAGACGTCTTGTAACCCTGCAAACACAGAGCCAAATATGAAATGCTTGTATGTCTGCCTGTGACCTTGACCTCAGAGTCTCTCAGGAAGACCCTGTAGCTCCATTTTCGTGAAGTTAAACGTGTAAACAGCAAACAGATGTGGCTGGATGACAGGTCTCTGAAAAATGCCCAGTGATCTTTGTGCGATGGCAGAGATCAGATGTTTTAGAATACGATGGACTGTGGCAAACTGGAAAGGGCTGGTATTGATCTCAGAGAGAGAGCTGGATGAAAAAAAGAGAGATTTCATGGAGCAGTAGATGAAGGGGAATGATAGAGTTTGAGTGAAGGTAAATCTGCTCTTGTCTCCTTGTGCTGTATCTCTGTATCACAGCCCATGCTCACCTCCATTGCTACTTGTCACTTCCATTTGTCATGGCATCGCGTTGCGCATTTTTCTCTGCCAGTGTGAATTACGCTCGTCAAACTGTGCTGTAAGCACATTAACCGGCAGGCACAGTCATTTTATAAAGCTGGTATGCATTAGCAGAAATATTTCAAGCACTTCAACACTCATTTACACAGATTTAATAATTTCTTAATCAGACTTTTGTTAAACAGCCCTCATTAAATGGCATTTCAGGCTCTTTATACAACTCATATATATGTAAAACTCTCACCTATGTGTGTGTTTGTTCTACACAATTACTCTTCGCTCTCCTAGCAAACAAAATGAAAGTTCGCTCATTGCATTTTTTTTTTTTTTTTTTGCGGAGTCTGCTTGACTTGAACCCCAACGACCCCCTCCTTCACCCGTCAACTGCAGCCGTGTGTCCTGTCGGTTTTAACTTTTCTCATTATCATCTAGAATTATCATTCCTACAGTCTCCTGAGTATCCACTACTCTTTTTTTCCCCCTTGTGAATACTGATAACTATCATTCCTCAACTGTGGTGCCCATACCTCTAAAATGACTACTGGGTCGTGATGAAGTGTAATAACTAGGGCTGTAAGTTTAACGCATTAACTTAATTATTTATGAAAAATAACGTGATTAAAATATTTTAACGCAATTAATGTGCTGGCTCCGCTCCCAGACCTGTATGTCATCTTACATTTCATATAGTTGACTGTTGACAAATATGATGCAGTTATGCCCTAAAATTCAAGATATTAGTACAAAAATGCCCCTGTATGTGTTGTCTCACATTTATATCATATGATAAGCAATATCATACCAGCAGCACTATCACACAAATGCTGAATTTGTCTTGATCTATCACGAGTTTAAACATGATTTATACAATTCACTAAATAAACACAGTATAGTTTTTGCTCATTTTTGCAGAGAACATATTACCTTTAAAGCCATAGCAGAATTGCTGTGCGTCTCTGAGCAACACTGCGATGTTTAGTTTCTGAATGAATCCACGTTTTGAACAAATCGTGTGAACCAATGATTCAAAGGCCAATTCATAAAGAGAGCCGTTTACTTCTTTCCTTAATGAATCAGCAGTTTGAATGAATCATAAAGGCATTTATCGCCACCTGCTGGCAGATTTAGTTGCTTTTTTTAGAGTATCATTTTATTAAAAAAATAAAAATAAAAAAGTAGGCAGTGCGCCAATATACAGCGCCGCTGCGCTCCAGGTGTGCAGTGTTCGTATCCCGACTAGAGGACCTTTCTCGATCCCACCCCATCTTTCTCTCCCACTTCGCTTCCTGTCACTTCTGATCTGTCCTGTCTTAATAAAGGCAAAAATGGCAAAAAAATAAATCTTAAAAAACTAAAAACAATAAAGTGATAGTTCACCCCCCCCAAAAATAAAATTCTGTCATCATTTACTCACCCTTATTTTGTTTCAAAACTTTCTTTTGTGAAACATAAAAGAAGGTATTTTGAAGACTGTTGGTAACAAAGCTGTTGTGGTTACCAATTACTTTCATTATGAACAAATAAGATATTTCTTAAATTAACTTCTTTTATGTTCTATAGACTACATTAAGCCGTTATAGCCTAAATGTTTGTGTAATTAATTTTATGCTGAATCAAATAAAATATTTCTTTCTAAAGCTACAATATGTAATGTCTACTTGATACTTTCTCACTTAACACAAAAATAGCTTTAAATAATCTTTTGTGGGTATTTTCATAGTCCAATTTATTTTGTCATTATTTAGATGAATTAATTGAAACATCATGGAATTAATTTAGATGAAAAAATTTAATCAACTGACAGCCCTAGTAATAACTCATGATAAAGTGTAAAGAGCTTTTCACACAGGATTGTTTATTTAATTTCAATTACATTTATTTATTTATTTATTTATTTATTTATTTTTATTTTATTTTATTTTGTAATATTTATGTTGCATATTTAATTTTGCATATTGGAAGATGGTAAGATCAAATCTCAAATTTCTTCATTTAAACATATACAAAATAACACAAAGTAAAAAAAAAAAAAAAAAAAAAAAAAAAAATACCTTAATGCAAATCCTTCCTAGCTGAAACATGGAGTACCAGTTATGTGATTTATTGGTAGTACTTTACTTTTATTTCAGTCGTTGCACACTCATTGTTTCTCTTGTCCTTTAGTGAAGTGATATACAGCGTTTGCTACAAGCACAGTATAGTAGGCTAACGTTACGTCTGACAAGACTGGATAGCTCGTTTTTCTGAGGTGAGAAACTTTTTATTACGAAACAAGTTATAAATAACTATAGAATAATGACACTGACATGAAGCCTGACATGAAGCCTTTTTCTCAGGTACTCTTTACTTAAAGCGCATCTGACAGAAAGTGTCAACAACTTTCAGGCATGTCTTTCAAAATAAAAGTCATGCATCAGAAAAACGCATCCGAACAGTTGAGAAACACTTTTAGAGTATGGAAGTGTCCATAAAATAATGTCTTGTTATAAGCTGCCAGTACTTTTTCTGTTATTTTACTGATTTATTTCTTACAGTGTGCCTAGGCTTAAAATATGGGACACATAACTGAGACATTACATTTAGACATTTAGCAAGAGGTGCTTTCACACATACAGCCTTTTTTGTAAACTTAAACAGCACTTTTCATTTTGTGCCCACAGGACCCATTATTAACATGCCCGCAAATCTGCTGACTTAAGAAGTTGTAACATTGCCAAATATGTCCTGCACTGCTTTGTGAACAAAACCTATGTGTGATTAAGTTTAAATACATATGAGGTCCATTTAATAGAAGCACAGCGTTTAGTAAGCCTGTGATGCTCATAATGAAACTCACGACATCTTTGGATGATGAAATGTAAGAGCTTTTTGCATTTGAGCAGATGAAGAAATTAGTCAACAGATTACTGGAACAGTAAAGGATCCTTTCACTATCTTACTATATTTCCAATGCAGCTGTTTAAAGGTCATTTCCGGCAATTGACATCACAGAGTTTTAA
Source organism: Labeo rohita (assembly GCF_022985175.1). NCBI lineage: Eukaryota > Metazoa > Chordata > Actinopteri > Cypriniformes > Cyprinidae > Labeo > Labeo rohita. The sequence continues at coordinate 28,464,872 of NC_066870.1, forward strand.
TGGTGTTTCGGTGCTGATGTGTGAATGGTAGCAATATGGATAAAAGACGAAAAGCAACTGCATGTGTGAATAGCAGATGTGCTGCATTTAGCGGAAAAGTTATCCGTCAATTTTACTGCAATTTAACAGGTTTCATGTGTGGAAGTGGCATTTGGAAAAACAGCAAGACACACTGCAAAGGTCATGTTCATGTAGCATGTTCGCTTGGATCAGTAATTAAAAACAGTGCAATAAGAATATGTGTGGTGTGAACAGGCTCTTAAGAATCTTTAGCTGTGTGTTTGTAAGAAACAAATCTATCATTAATGTGTTTTAACTTTAAACCATCACTTCTGGCCAAAATACGAGTCCCTAATTCATAATAACGCCTCCTCCTGTTGTCCTCTCACATCAACATCTACCAAAAATATATCCTGACTGTTTTCACTTTCACTCAAGTTTAAATGATGGACTGGAATCATGTTGATTTTATCACGTTTGGACTCTAAGGGCACAGGATCCATTGGGGAACAAGTGATTTGTACAACTCTGCTGAAGAAACAAACTCATCTAGATCTTGGATGGACTAAGGGTGAGTACATTTTCAGCATTTTTTTTTTTTTTTTTTTGAACTATTCCTTTTTCAGTACCATTACCTTCCACTGCAATCAACAAAACAATTTAGTAGATATAAAAAACATAGTTTTCCATTAATAAAAGAGAAAAACGATGTGTTAATCTGTCAAAACAATAGTGGTGTTATGGACAGACATAGTGAAAGGGGCAAAACAACTGCACTTAGGAGTGAAACCCAAACCTCTCTGGCTAACTTACCCCACATGCCTCTGTGTGCCAGTGGCTTTCTATGAAATCTCAGGCCCCCCTTTTTTTTCCCCCAAACAAAGCCAGCACTTGTTCATCTGCTTGATCATTGGGCTAAAGTAGTGGGCCAGCTACACGTTTCAACACTAGGACCTGCAGGCATCCTGGAGATTGGGTTTCATTGCTATTGTTCCTTATTGCCATCACAGGCTCTGTGCACACTGGAATGAAAAGCAGAGGTATGCTCAATTAATTTGTTTCTGAGCAAAAATTTCACTCTCATTCCTCAGCGCTCGGCTGGTAAATGACCTGAGAACTTCCACCAAGCTGTTCTGAAAGGATATTTTTCGTCTTAATTACCTCTCTCATTAGTTCAGACTTTTTCATAAAAAATGCAGTTTATTAACTTCCTGGTGCTTAAATGAATAGTTAACCCCAAAATTTAAAGTCATTGCCATTGTTTACTTTTTTTTTTTAATTCCAAAAAGTTGACTTCCATGGAATACAAAATATTAATTTTAAAAGAATATTCTGGTATTACATTTTTGCAAATGATACTTGTGCCTGTCAGCTTCTTGTGACTTATGACGGCCATCTAATTATCACGAAATTAGTCACTATTACTCATGCACTCAATTCCAAGATCCTCGATGCACTGATGAGAGTAACAGCAATTTTCTATTTGTAAACACTTCATTTTGTTATAATGTTAAATAATTGGCAACGGCTATTTGCACTAAGTGAAAATAGCATATTTTCTTACCGATATAGACACTATTTACACTAAGTGCAAATAGTGATAGATGCAATTTACACTAAGTGCAAATTGCAATATATTCTATTTACACTATATGAAAGAAGCTGTTTACACTACCAGTCAAAAGTTTTTTTAATGTTTTAAATGTTTTAAAAGATTTTAATGTTTTTTTAAAGTCTCTTCTGCTCACCAAACCTGTATGTATTTGATCCAAAGTACAGCAAAAACAGTAAAATTTTGAAATATTTTTACTCTTTAAAATAATTGTTTTCTATTTTAATATATTTTAAAATATAATTTATTCCTGTGATCAAATCTACATTTTCAGCATCATTAATCCAGTCTTTAGTGTCACATGATTCTTCAGAAATCATTCTAATATGCTGATTTGCTGTTCAAGAAACTTTTTTTTTTTTTTTTTTTTTTTTTTTTTGTAATATTATTATGATCAGTATTTAAAACATTTGAGTACATTTTTTTTTTCAGGAATCTTTGATGAATAGAAAGATCCAAAGATCAGAATTTATCTGAAATAAAAAGCTTTTTGTAACATTATATATTAAACTATTCAAAAGCTTGGAATTTTTGTCTATTTTTTTTTTTTTTTTTGAAAAAAATGATAGAAATTAATATTTTTAATATTATATATTATATTTGTGTTTTAATATTAATATCTTTTATTTTGCAAGGATGCTTGAAATTGATCACAAGTGATGATAAAGACATTCATAATGTTACAAAAGATTTTTATTTTAGATAAATGCTGTTCTCCTAAACTTTCTATTCATCTACTCAGCTGTTTTCAACATAATAATAACAATAATAATAATGAATGTTTTTGAGCAGCAAATCAGAATTTTAAAATGATTTCTGAAGGATCATGTGACTGGAGTAATGATGCTAAAATTAAGCCTTGAAATCACAGGAATAAATTACATTTTAAAATATATTTAAATAGTAAAAAGCTATTTTAAAAAGTAAAAATATTTCAGAATGTTATTGTTTCTGCTGTCCTTTGGATCAAATAAATGCAGGCTTGGTAAGAAGAATAGACTTCTCTAAAAACATTTAAAATCTTACTGTTCAAAAACTTTTGACTGGTAGTGTATAATACTTATTGCAAATAGTGGCAGATATCTGCACCTCAGTATTGTAGTACATAATCAAACAGGATGCAAAAATAACATATCAAGTGTAAATTACCATTTTTATAAAAATATTTAAATGGATGCCACCATATTGGGACAATAAAGCCCTCCCTACACATACCCCTAAACCCGTTAAACTCCAATGAGGCACTTTTATAACTTTTCGATTGTTTACTTAATTTTTATTGAAAATGCCTTTCCAATGTGATATGAGATGTAAAAAGGAGAAGAACAAGTTTTGCAAAAGGTGGATTCGAACTCGGGTCGCTCATGTCAAAAAGACAACGCTATACGCATTACTATCTATGTCACTTGATCTGTTGTTTAGCATCTATCTTTTGTAATGTTATCTATCCCAACCACACTTCCGTTGGCAGAGTTAGCGTAAATAGCCTCTGCCAAATGAATTTGTATTTATTTATTACACTCTTTTATTTATTATAAAAGGTTCTTGCAATGCCATAGAAGAACCATTTTTGGTTTCACAAAGAACCATTCAGTCAAAGGTTCTTTAAAGAACCATCTCTTTCTTACCTTTTTATAATTAGAAGCACTTTCTTTCACTGCAAAGAACCTTTTGTGAAACAGAAAGGTTCTTCAGATGCTAAAGGTTCTTAATGGAACCATTTAGACAAAAAAAAAAAAAAAGCTTATTGGTCACACAAAATAACCATATTGCTTCAGACAATTCATATTGATTATGTCATATGGACTATACTTTAGTGGCACTTTTATGATGCTTTTGAATCTTGAAAGCCTCACTTGCATGAAAGCACATTTCTCAATTTTCCATACTTTTCATTATTGGGTGAACTATCCCTTTAAGTGAGATGCAGTGCATTTTTGCATTTTTTCACTAGATGCTTTCAAACATGGGTTAGAGTTCGCTACAGTAACATGTTCACTGTTTTCCATACGGCATCAGACTGCAGTATGTGCTCTGAGGCATGAAGTCTCGGTGCTAAGTGCTTTATGGCTGACACCTTAAAACCGAGCATTCAGTGCAAGCGAGGGAGATTTCTGCTTAAACATGTGCATAGGAACATGGCTGGATGTGGATTCTCAGAGCAGGTGCTGGGGCTCTGTGAAGATCACGGCTGTGGGCATATGCCTGTAACAGGACCTCCTCTCGGGGAGCAATAGAAGCCCACCGGGGAGTCTGTGACGGAAGAGATGTATATTTTTTCAAGTCGAGCTACAGAGAGGCAGTAAACAAAGCTAGGGATTTGGGGAGATCCGACAGAGGTTTCCCTCTCCTGCTCCAATTGGATCCCATTCCACATGAGCACTTATTCTCTCTCCATTTCGTTTTCTTTCTCGATCTCTCTCTGTTCCTATCCAGCCCCCAATGGAATACACTCCAGTATTTATTTACCTCTGTGATGAATAGAGAGAAGGCTGAACCAGGCTCACATATTCAGGGTTTATTTAGCTTCATTTTGGATTGAATGAGTCACTTTTGTGTTTAGTGGGATGCTGGTACACAACAGTGTACATTAATACATTTCCATCGGTTTGTCCCCAAGTTACCACAGCTGTGTCATTTCAAGCAAAATTGTTTACTCCTAATTATACACATGCCACACATGAACTGAGAAATATTCACTCAGGCAGTTGGTAGTAGAAGGGTTTGATGTTGGGCCACAGCTGACACCACCATCCATCTCATGGTGGGATCAGTGGTGGTGAAGAGCCAGTGTGAAACAGAGAGAAACTCCTCCTCACACCTGCCAGTGAGCTGTAAACACAGACTCAATGTGTGAATGTTCCTTCAGCTACAGTTGATATACTGTTACCTCACTGTCGTTCTCCTTCCTTCTCTTTATATGGGACTCCTCTATCCTCATGTTTTGTTTTGTCTCTTCTTAAATGTAGCAATGTAAATGTAATTTATTCCTCTGATGGCAAAGCAGCCAGTACTCCAGTCTTCAGTGTCATATGATCCTTCAGAAGTCATTCTGATATCCTGATTTGGAGTTGTGCTCATTCTCATTATCTCATTTCATTTCTCATTTTCACGTCCTCTTTTCATCTTTTCTCCATCTTAAAGGGGTCATCGGATGCCTATTTTCCACAAGTTGATATGATTCTTTAGGGTCTTAATAAAAAGTCTATAATATACTTTGGTAAGTCTATAATATACTTTGGTAAAATTCTCAATGGTTGTGTAAAACAACACCCTTTTTACCGTGTCAAAATGAGCTCTGCAAAAATCATCCTGTTCTGGTCGAGGCTGCTTTAAATGTTAATGAGCTCTGCTTGCCCCGCCCCTCTCTTCTCTCTGTGGAGTGACAAGCCTGTTTACTTTAGCCGCATTTAGCCGCTCACTTCTGCTGTAGGTGAAGCTGGATCAAGAATGATTTGCACAAACATAGACACATTTATGTAGATCGGGTGGCACGTTCCCTTCACAAACAAACTTAATCCACTGTATCTTCAACGGCTCAGATGTCTGGAGTAAATGACGACCACTATGTTCTTTATTACATCCAGCAACAGAACACCTCAATCGCTCAATCAGATTTATTCTTGTCTAACTTACATCCCTGCTCCAGCATCGAAACAATGGAGGTTGGACTGTGACAGGTAATCTGAGGTAAGACGCTCATGTCAATCACTATTGTGGGAGCGGCCTCTTTCGGTGTGATGACAGGCATTTGAGAATGGCTCGATTTGAAAAAGGAGATATTATTTTTACAGATTAATTAAAAAACACTGCATGTATTTTTATCATTATAGGGTGGATTTGTACATACACTGCCAACACACATTAATGTTCAAACAACATGAAAAAGTGAACTTTGCATCCGATGACCCCTTTAACTCATCCCTTCTCATTTCTCCACATCTGATTTTGTTGTGCCTTCTATTCACACATCCTTTAGCTTCTTGTTTTTCCAACCTGATCTCATGATGAAAATGTACCTGTGGGAACTGTTTTGCAAGACGTGAAATACACCATGTACGTTTCGTGACATATTCGATGTGAAATGACATTGGTTTTGTACTGCAGTTCTAACGTACCATCTGACTACACCTAAACCTACCCGATAGTATGAACAAAAGCGAATGTGGCGTAAAAAAGCAATCACAAGCATGCCATTTTAGCTTGTTTTTTGATCTCTCATCTTTCAGCTATTTCATTGTGAGTCATGTTTTTCACGGGATTTGTACCAAAGGATTCCACATCCTAAGTGTAATTCCTTGCCGGCCAGTGTTAATTTCACTGACAAATAATTTTCGTCAACTACATTTTTTTACTGACAAAAATGAGATGATAACGAAACAGCAACTCTTTTTAAATGACCAAAACTATGACAAAAATTGACTGACTTTTTCGTCAACGAATAAAAATGAGGTGAAAATGTTAGGGAGGAATGATTTGGGAACAGATTGATTCAGAACGAATCTGCTGCGTAATTAGGAGGTTAGATGTGTACATTTGAACTGTATCATAGCCTGTTGATCTAACTTGCGGGACATAAGCTAGCATACATTGGTTGCATGTCTCATAAAACTTTAAAAAATGTCAATATCTGGGAGAAATAGAAGAGCAGACATATGGATAAATTTGATAATGCAAAAGAGAATTCAATTTGGTCTGGTTTTCTGAGCGCAGACACCCAAGCAGCTCACACAGCGCACGAGTACTCTTTCGGGTCTCTTGAAAGGAGAAATAAACACATGTTGAATTTTCCCTTTTGACGAGTATTCATGTAAACACACTCGGTTACGTCTTCGGTGAACGAAAACAGGTGGGAGAAAATCGGATGTGTATCAGTACATTGCATCCATGCATTCGGTTTTAAAGTGACAGCAGCCTAAATTAGTTGCTATTGTCTGTGGCATTGATGTTAAACAAGCAACAAAAGAAAGACAGAAAATCACTCACTGCTTAGACTGAATCACTTTAGTAGCCTTAATAAAAATTAATCTATATATAATAATGTGGTAAACAAGTTGTTATAAAGAATGTTTAATTAGCCTATATAACCATTGGTATTTCGTTAAAAAAGAATACCATGTTGTTGTTTCTTTATGAGAAGTGGTTTCATTTCATTTTAATATGAAGACATGTTTTAGTCAAAAGGCTATGACTAAGAGTTAATAAAAATGTACTGTCAAAATTAACACTGGTGCCAGCTGAGCTACCGAGCAAGCTTATGCCCGGAAAGCAAAACATATGGAGCTGTAATCATAACTGTGTACGGAAACTATTACAAGTGCTCGCTGTTTTACCGCCTCTAGTGTTCATTTCTGTTGAAAAACTGCAGTGATATGTACTTATTGGTACATGTTTGCGTCTTGCGGAAAAGTTTCCACAGGTACGTTTTCGTCAAGAGATCAGGTAGTGTTTTTTCTCATGTTTTCATCTCGTCTCGTCATGAGTTTGTCTCTTCTTCTTGTCGCATTCCATTTCATTTCATCTCTACTCATTTAATTTCCTGTGTCTTCTCTGACTCCTTTCCTTTCCCCCCGTTGTCTCATTTTTTCCCCATCTCTAATTTTGTTTCTCTTTTTGTCTGATCTCTTGTCGTCTTAACTCTCCATGTCTCTTTTCTCTTCATTCTCTAGTAAAACACTCCAGCTCGTCTCGACTTTCCTTCTGTTTGCATGTTCAGAATATTCATCTCATTACATCAGCTATCCATTACAATGTTGGAGAACCTGTTCTCGTTTATGAGGACATTCATCTAAATGTAATTCTGAAATGCACTTTTTATAGAGAAGCGAAGTACGCCATCTCAAGGACACCACCTGTCATTCTCAGACTGATGTGCCATTTGAATTCAGCTTTACAAGAGAAAGCTAAGAAAATGAAAGGAAAAAGTTGTCTGGCAGCTTGGTAATCCTTCTCCCTCAGTGTCTCTGCTTAAGACAGGTCACAGACCTTTACAGCACATATCTAATTTGGAGATTTGGGAGTCTCTGAAGTGGTGGACTGAAGGAATGTTTCAGGGGTTTGAGAACTCTATTAGAATTCTGCAAATGAACAGTCTGCAGGGATGTTTTCAAGGACTCTGCAAGCATCAAAGCATTTAGAGAGAGAGAGTGAGAGAGAGAGAGAGAGAATGCATTAAGGTAGGAGAGGTTAGATGAGAATTCAGGAGTCACCGATAAAGATATTTCTCGTCTGCACTTCAGCACTGGAGCAAGACATGTCTAAAGATCAAACTCAGCTGTCAGGCTGACAAGACTTATTTACACTTATAGGCATGAGTCTGATTTCACCTGCACACTGTGTGGACTTCACAATTGTTTCAAATATACACACAGAATACTGATTCAATTGTAAAATATATATTTGAAGTTCAATACAAGATAAATCATCAGCATTTAAGGCATAATGTTAATTATCACAAAAAAAAAATATTTTGACTTGTCTTTTGCTTTCTTCAAAAAAGCAAAGATCTTGTTTACACACATAATGTTTATATACTGTGGCTTTTGCAACAGTGAGTCTTTTAAAGGGAAAGTTCACAAAAAAATCTAAATTCTGTCCCATAAGACCTTCGTTCATGTTTGAAACACAAATTAAGATACTTTTGATGAAATCCAAGAGCTTTCTGACTCTGCATAGACAGCAACACAACTGACACGTTCAAGGCCCAGAGAGGTAGTAAGGACATTGTTAAAATAGTCCATGTGACATCAATGGTTCAACCTTAGTTTAATGAAGCTACAAGAATACTTTTTGTGTGCAAAGAAAATAAGAATAACAACTTTTTTCAACAATTTCTTCTCTTCTGTGTAAGTCTTCAACGCGCGTTCACGAGAGTATCATGATACATATGTGACCCTGGACTACAAAAGTCTTAATTCTCTGGGGTATATTAGTGGCAATAGCCAAAAATGCATTGTATGGGTCAAAATTATTGATTTTTCTTTTATGCCAAAAATCATTAGGAAATTAAGTAAAGATCATGTTCCATGAAGATATTTATTAAAATTCCTACTGTAAATATATCAAAACTTAATTTTTGATTGGTAATATGCATTATTAAGAACTTAATTTGGACAACTTTAAAGGCAATTTTCTCAATATTTTAATTTTTTTGCACCCTCAGATTCCATATATTCAAATAGTTGTATCTTATTCAAATATTATCCTATCCTGACAAACCATACATCGGTGTAAATCTTATTTTTTCAGCTTTCAGGTGATATATAAATCTCAATTTCGAAAAATTTACCCTTATGACTGGTTTTGTGGTCTAGGGTCACATATGTCTATGCAGGATCAGAAAGCTCTTAGATTTCATCAAAAATATCTTAATTTGTGTTCCGAAGATAAATAAAGGTCTTATTTTTTTTTTTTTTTTTCTTGTACTATCCCTTTAACATTAATTTCATTGTAAGAACCTTACTGTGACCTAGAATTATTAGAAATTAGTGGAATTTATTTAGTTACACTGTAAAAAAAAACTGAAAAAGGTACTGGCAGCTATGGAAGCCTGTTTCCGCCCCTTTTTATCTCAGGATTCTGACTTTTTTCTTGCAAATTCAAGTTTACATCTTGCAATTCTGACTTTTTTTTAGCAGAATTATGAGATACAAACTCGCAATTGCAAGTTATAAAGTCTAGTTCTGAGGAGAAAAAAAGACTGATATGTTCACAGAATTGTGAGTTATATCTCACAGTTCTGACTTAACTCGCAATTGCCAGTTTATGTAACTCAATTCTGAATTCATTTCTCAGAATTGCAAGTTTATATCACGCAATTATGACTTTATTTCTCAGAATTGCGACTTTATAAGGAGATAAGTTGCAATAATCTTTTTTTTTTATTCGGTGGCAGAAACGGGCTTTCATAGGCAGCTCATTATACACAGCATTATTCAATAATTTTACGGAAATTTCTGTTGACTCTAACACAATGCAATGAAGTTTAAAAGTTTAAATACTGGTAAAACACCTGTATAAAATACATACAGAAAAATTTCTTCAAATTATACAGTATATTGTGCCCTATTTTTACAGATCTGTATTTTTTTAAGAGTGTAGTCAAATCTACATTGTCACAAGTGGTGTTGATTGAGCTTAACTTGTACTGAGCCCAGAATATTCCTAACGTGACTGTATTTTTTCTTATACTAGTAAGTTAATGCAAAATTAAATATTCCATTTATTTAATATGTTATATTCATATAATATGCCATGTATAAAGCAGCTGGCCTAGATGAATACTGCAACAACACAATTCATTTTATATTATTAATCTGCCGTGTAAGTTAGTTCATCTATAGAATAGCTGGGTTAAATAGCTACAGTGTAATATGTCTTTGACCATTTTAAATTCTTTTATTCGTTCCTTGTTTTTCTTTTTCCTCAGTGTTACTCACAGCTGGCCAATCAGAATCTAGAAGTGTTCTTGGTATAGAGCAGTGGTTCTCAACTCCAGTCCTCGAGGCCCACTGCTTTGCAAATTTTGTATGTCTCCCTCATTTAATGCACCTGATTCAGATCATCAAGATCTGAATCCACGAACAAAGATCCACGAACTGAGTGTGTCAGATTCAGAAACATACAAAATCTGCAGAGCACTGGGCCCTGAGGATTGAAGTTGAGATCTTAACAGGCACACATAAATATGTCCTATAGAGGGCGACGTAAACATTCTTTCAGGTTTCTTTCCCTGAAGGTGTTCTTTTTTCCTTTGGTTGTTTCATACTTTGCTTTTTGTTTTTCTTTATCCATTTTTCTGGCATGAGGCTCTGTGTTCGTAGAAAGGAGTGCGCTTATCCAGCGGAAAGTTGGGTGGGAAACAATCAGACAATTGTGTTCCTGAGATTACAGTGTGGATGAGAAAGATCTATGAGCTCTGTGTATGGTTTACATACATTAGAGAAAAGCACATGTGACAAGGATTTTTTTAAGCCAGAAAATTATACGTCATACTATTCTAAGTCTGTTGTAAGAACCCTTAGAGATTTATTTCCATTGCAAGACTTGGAAAAAAAGAAAGCCAGGTTAGAAAAGAGTGAGACGGAGGGATGGCGGGTGAAAAATAATACAAGATTTTTTTTTTTTTTTTTTGCCAGAGCAATCGGAAGGATATAGGAATTCTGTGCCAATGGTTAAGGTCAGGCCTGCTTATTCTCAGGATAAAGCACCACTGCAGGCTGGCTGTCAGACAGACAACGGCCTTTTCTCTTTCTCTAAGATTCATGCGTGTGGAGGAAACCGATCCGCAAAGCTGTCAGCTGATTTTAGCTGCATGGTGCAGAAAAATCTGTTTTTAAGAACATATATTTTATGAACGACAATAAAACATGCTGAACGGTCCTCTTTTCTCATTTTAGCACTACACAAACACTAAAACGAAAACTGCAACACTATATCAAACATTAAACAGAATTCAGATTACATAAGGAGCTAAAAAATTTACCCTATGAGATATCCAAAATAACACAGTTTCTGTAATGATGGATATTTTAATAATAAAAAAAAAAAAAAAAAAAAGAGAGATGCACAATGAGATTGCATAGCATCTAAAATCGTTATCTCTTAAATGTTGCATGTGTTTTGGGGCCTACTTTTATACTTCAAAGTGTAAGTCTAACATTTAAAGGGTCTATCATTCAGTTTAAAGATAAATCTTAATCTTTCTGCCTAAAAAGATGATGTTTAGACTTATTCACATATTCTCCATTTCAGCTTTGTGTTTTGCTAATTACATGTAGTCTAATATTGCTATAAATCCAGTTTTCATATATGGATGTGTAAAGGGATAGTTCACCCAATTATTCACCCTCATGTTGTTTAAAACCTATAAGATCTTCGTTTGTCTTTGAAACACAAATTAGGATATTTTTGATGAAATCCAAGTGCTTTCTGACCCTGTGTAGACGGCAATGCAACTGACACATTCAAGGCCTAAAAAGGTAAGGAAGGTAAGGACATCGTTAAAATAGTCCATGTGACATCAGTGGTTCAACCTTAATTTTATGAAGCTACAAGAATACTTCTTTTTTCCTTTATAGGATTTTAGGTAAATTTAGACAGGCCCCTTTTCTAAACAACTCTGTTATAGCTTCCCAAAGAGTACATTTCAACTTTTTTTGATAATTATCGGCCTAGAGAGAGAACTGTACTGCAGTGTTTTTTGCCAAATTGAGCAAAAAACCTAGGACTAGTTCGGAAAAGTATGTTATTTACATCTTCTCAATCATTTAACAAATGGTTTGATTGACAGCAGTGGTTCATGAGACAAAGTTGTCCAGAATGAGAAGTGCTATCGTATGATATGAATATCATGCGTATGTGCAAAAAAACGTGCAACATACATTAATTTACGCCCTTGAAAAATCATTATGGATTTCTCTCAGTCCTTTGGGGCCGTGAGTCAAACGAGCCCACTGAGTTCCGATCGGCCTCAGTGTTTTTCGTCGGCCATGTTTTTTGAGAAACGCAAATATCCTTGTAGACTGTTGTGGTACTTCAGACCAAGAACGTGCACACAGATATTTTTATGTTGATAGGACAAATGGTTGCGCGGTTATAGCCATTTTTATGTTTTTTTCCCCTCTTATAGCACCACCAAGTGGCCAAGCTCTGTGATTTTTGTCACAGATTGAGCTCTTACATAATTGTTCTGAGTTTGGAGGAGATATCTCATTCTGTTCAGGAGTTCTAGGCATTTTACTAAAAGTGGCCCTGCCCCCTTCAAACTTTTTTTTTTTGATAATTATTAATATCCACTCTCCAGAGAATCTTCCTGCAGTGGTTTGGTTCTGATCGGGTGAAAAACCTAGGACTAGTTCGCAAAATACCCGAAAATTTTGCGAAGCTCACAATCAAATCTGAGGCATGCATTTTGTTCAGCATGAGCCAAGGATTCCAAAATATAAGACACTTGAGCCTTAGTTTGGAAGTTTTGAGTAATTTCATACTTTTGATCACTGTAGTTCCCCCGTCAGGCCGATTGGGGCGAGCCTTGTTCATGTTGTAGGCAGTGTGAGTACTACCGTCCCTCCAAGTTTTAAGTCTCTATGAGTTTCGTTCTGATTGGCCTCTTTTAACCTTGTCTAACAGGTGCTCATATTTCATTGCGATTCATTGCAGCAATGTTTTTTGAGAAACACAAATGTCCTTGTTGACTGTTGTGGTATTTCAGACCAAGAACGTGCACACAGATTTTCATGTTGATAGGACAAATGGTTGCACGGTTATAGCCATTTTTTTATGTTTTTATCTTATTTCACCATCAAGTAACCAAGCTCTGTGATTTTTGTCCTGTGACTTCAGATTGAAAGTTCAGATAAGTTCTGATTTTGGCAAAGACATCTCATTCCATTCATTCATTTTAGGGATTTTACTAAAAGTGGCCCTGCCCCTTTCGAACGTTTTGGCACCCCTTAGTGAGTCGAAAGCTAAACTTTTTTTAATTATTATTAGGGATGTCACAATTCTCAATATAATATCGGACCATTCAGTACGACATCCACGGTTCAATACGCACTTTTGAATTGCGGTTTTTCGGTTATGCATTTAAATAACTTCCTTGTTTTATTTCTCTCGGAATTTGCTGTATGTTTGCCCGCGATTTCTCGTGCTGAAATAAGGAAACGCTTCCCTGTTTATATTTGAAAAAGCAACACACGCAGAGCATCTTCCATTCTAATGACATGCAATGATAAGCCTTTCTAAACCTGTTGTCTAACAAAAGAATTATAAAAACAAAAGTTATAAAAAAACATTATAACTTGTATTTAACTCACATCATCAGTCGAGTGTTTGAAATAACTTCCTTATGTGACCTGATGTGGATTCTTATCACAGAATAAGGCAGACATTAAATTCTATACTCATATTCTATACTATGTTGATTAGCAATGGCTTATGAAAATACATGAGATGACTTGAAGAATACAGATAAACCATATATTACTGCAGACGAGTGTTTATTGTCCTTTCATTTCAACGTTAACGTTGTATCTTCTTTTTATTCAGCTACAACAGAGAAGCTGGAACAGAAGGTCATCAGTGATACTTCTTTGATGCATATGTGGATTTTCTGCATGAGGGCGCCCTCTGGCGTACAGTATTAATAAACCCATTATATTTTGTAAAAAAAATCAATTAAAATAAAATAATACCTCTCTCAAAAGAAATATTAAGCAGACATATACTAAACCACACTTTTTCCAGTGCACAGAGGTTTACGGGAGTATTTTGTTAATTTGCTGCAAAAAAAAAAAAACACACTGACGTGGCAAGATATCAGAAAACCGTGGTTAAAAACCGAGGTACGTATTGAACTGTGGACTAACTGTATTGTTGCATCTCTAATAATTATTGATATTCACTCTCCAGAGAATCTTCCTGCAGTGATTTGGTTCCGATCGGGTGAAAAACCTAGGACTACACTGTAAAAAATAAAAAACACAATTTGTTGAGTCAGCTTAAAATAATTTGTTACCCTGCTGCCTTAAAATTTAAAAAAATAAGTTTAGTCAACTTGAAATGTTAAGTTGTACTAAGTAACAACTTAGATATTTGTGTTTGCTAAACTTAACAGATGGCTAAGTAACCCAGCTGCCTTAAAATTTTAAGTTGATTCAACTCAAATATCTAAGTTGTCACTTAGTATAATTTAACATTTCAAGTTGAATAAACTTTTTTTGAGTTGACTGAACTTAAAATTTGAAGGCAGCCCGGTTACAAATTATTTTAAGTTGACTCAACAAATTGTTTTTTACAGTGTAGTTCGCTTTCTACATTCTTTTTACATTCTAAAATTTAACAAAGCTCACAATCAAATCTGAGGCATGCATTTTGTCCAGTGAGCCAAGGATTCCAAAATATAAGACACTTGAGCCTTAGTTTAGAAGTTATGAGCGATTTCATACTTTTGATCACTGTAGTTCCCCCGGTAGTACTCACAATGGCAGTGTTTAAGTCTCCACGGTTTAAGTCTCTACCACTTATGGTTTGGAGATCGCTGATCCGTGATCATTCTAACAATTACAATAGGGTTTCAGCGCTATGTGCTTAAACCCCTAATGACTATTTTTTCTCTTCCGTGTCAGTTCTGTCATGAACATGCACTGAAGAGAAAAAAAACTGTTGAATTAAGTTGTTAGTTTTTGTTTTCTTTCCACACAAAAAGTATTTTCAAAGCTTTATAACATTACAGTTTAACCATGGACTATTTTAACAATGTCAGTTGCGTTGCTGTCTATGCAGGGTCAGAAAGCTCTGGGATTTCAACAAAAACATCTTAATTTGTGTCCATAGATAAAGGTCTTACAGGTTTGGAATGACATGAAGGTGATGAATGACCAAATTTCCATTTTGGGGTGAAAAACTGAACTACCCCTTTAACTATCCCTTTAATAATAAAACAACACTATTCACATTATGAAGCTTTTTTACTGACTGTTATAATTATAACATACCTCCATTATAATTAACATGGGCGTTATCAACGTTTCATCAGGCTTTGTGTACTTCTATCAAACTTTTAATTGTATCCAACCCATTTAATTTACAATGCTAATGACTGCTACAATGTCAAAGATGTTTGCGAGCGAATTTCAAAGCATTAGACTAAACATTTTCTGTTTATCTTTACAATTATCTCTGCTCTCCATTAAAGTGAGGAACAGGGATGACAAGACGTGTGTGTGGCTAGTGAAAAGCAGTCTAATAATCAGATCTGTGAAGGACAGGCAGACAGCAGAACGTGTGTGTTTACATAGCCCGAGTCACATGACGAGTCCCTGCATATGTGACTAGTAGATTATGCTGCCGGGTGTCTGGGTAAAGATGGCTTCCTGTAGCCTGCGCTCCCCTCACATGTCTGGCGACAGTTCAGTGTGCCTGTCTGTTGTCAAACGCTCACCATGTTTATTTTCCCTCCTATGGAATGACATGTTTCCCTCTCTGCCGAACAGCAGCCGGGTTGGGTCTCGCTCGCACACGAGGCCCATATGCGTTCCTTCATCTTTTTCAATGCTTGGCTGATTGGAGGGACTCTCAAAACCAGATCGCTAATGAACCAGACCCTCCAGATCATAGCATGATCAGCTTTCCTTCCACTCCCACCTTGTTTTTTCGAATCTTCCCAGCTGAAGTGATGTGACCGTTGGGCGTTGTTGGCCCGAACTATCCCGGCTTTGAGTCCTGGTCTGGTTAGTGGCTGGGAGGTGGGCTTCGGTTGTAAAAATAGGGAAAGAAAAACAGACAGAGAACAATGAGAGCTGTAAAACGCAGTTTCGCCACGATGTGCTAGCCAGAGGCACCTCCGCCCTGCGGTGACCGGACCCGACCCGTACTTCTGGTTCTGTCCCTCGCTGACATTTCCATACATAAGGCTTTAGTGAATTGGCAGACAGGCTCTGCCAACTCCTTTTTATAACTTGTACATCGGCAGATACAGTTAAAGTACAGTGCATTAATTTTTTTGCTGCCATCAGGACATTGATTTAGCTGTCGGTGGGAATATAATTGCTCTTTCCTACTCCATCTCTCTCTCTTTTATAAAAACATGAATATAGCACCAGACTGAATTGTATGAGGGTTTTAGTTCAAAGGGTATTCATTTGTTTGTGCTGCAGAGTTTGGGACAATTAGCTTGTCCTGAATGAAACAAAAACATTGAATGTAAAACACATTACATAATAAAAAAGCATGTTCCAACCTCATTCACCACTGCTACCATCCTGTCCTTTAGTAGCTGTGCTAAAAATTAATGTGCTAAACCAGGACACCAGACAATAAATTTGTATTAATGTTGTGTGTATTAATGTACAATGATACAATGAATTACAGAACGATAGATAGACATTTATTTATTTATTATTTGCAGACATTATTTAGAAAGAGAGTTTTATACGATACAATTAACTTTATACGATAAATATGATAAAATATAATTAAGAATTAAAATAAAATGTATTTATTTATTTCTTGATAATATTTAGAGCATTTAAAGTATATAAATACATCAAATACATGATTTTTTAGTTTTTTTTTTTTTTTAAATAAATAAAAATAGATTATATAAATTAATACATTATAAAGGTATATTAAAAGTATTACATATAGGTAACACAAAAGAGAAGGATTTTAAAATTATGTGGCTGGTAATAAATAAATAAATAAATAAAGAGTAAGAGATTAATAAGATCAAGTTTAATTATAACTAAACTTAAATTTAAAATACATTTATTTATTTATTTGCTGACAATATTTAGAAAGAGAGTTTAAAGCATAGAAATATACTTTATACTTTAAATGAAATATTTAAAGTATATAAATATTTGAAATATATGATTTTTTTAATTAATAAATCATAATAAAAATATATTAATAAGTTACATACATTAATATGTTAAATGCATTACATATAGGTAAAACAAAAGAGAAGGGCTTTAAAATAATTCAAATAAATAAAATAATTAAAATAAAGTCTAAAATTTATTTATTTATTTGCTGACAATATTTAAAAAGCATGTTTAAAATATAGAAATATTCATTAAATTTAATATAAATTAAAATGAAAAAAAAAAAAAATCATATAAGGGCTTTAAAATTATTTCAGATGTGGCAGATAAAATTTACAGAATAAGAGATAAATAGGATAAAATATAATTATAATAAAAAAAACTCCAATAAATAAATAAATAAATAAATGTATTTATTTGCTGAAAATATTTAGAAAGAGAGTTTAAAATATAGAAATACACATTAAATGAAATAGTTTAAGGGCTTTACAATTATTTCAAATTTGGTCAATAAAATATATAGAATATGAGATAAATAAGATAAAATATAATTAGAATTAAAATAAAATCTGGAATTTATTTATTTATTTATGTGAAAATATTTAGAAAAAAAATTAGACAGAGAGTTTAAAGTATACAAATATACTTTAAAAGAAATAGCGTAAATAATAAATATTTGAAAAATAAGATAAAAATAAATTACATACATTAATACATTATAAAGATATATTAAATGCATTACATAGTAACACAAAAGAGAAGGGCTTTAAAATTATTTCAGATGTGGCCGATGAAATATACAGAATAGAAGATAAAAAAAAATTATAATTAAAATAAATTCTAAAATGTATTCATTTATTTATTTATTTGGGAATGATGAACACCAATGGTTGGATGGATGTGCAATATAGTGAATGAATTTATTCATTTATTTATTTTTATAGTCCTTCAGTGTATTTCCTTTTTAAAAATTAAGCTTTGGAGTTCCACGAGAAAAAAACAAAAAACAAAAAAACAAACTATTTTTTTAAGCAACCAGGATAGTAAAAATAATTGTAACATTGGAAGAAATAGCACACCACCTACAAGAAACGAACGTGTAATTCCTTGCGATTCTGATTGATTCTCACGACTGTTAAGAGAAGGTTCTGTGAACACAGTTGCTTTTTATCACAGATGTCTATCTGTGAGGTCTCTAAGGCTCTTAAGGTAACCAAAGAAGGTGGCGCCGTAAACTGACTCAAGCGTTCCAGAGTGGAAACAGCCTGTTTTTGAGCATCAGCAGGAACTATTGCTCTTTAACGTTTGTGTCCACAAGCCGTGAAACAATCTAATGTTCTCGCACCCCTTTTAAAGGAGTCACAGGCTGTCTTTAATGTCTTCGCAAACATTCACGCACGTCTCTACGGTGCTGTTACACTCCGGATCCCCACGACCAGTCATTCCGTTTCCCCAGTAACAGAGTGTTTGTGTCCATAAATAAAGAGGCTATTTACTGTCCAGGTTTATGGTTGGTACACCTCTATTCCTATGTACTTTTCCCTTCTGGCAGGTTTAACGCTCACCTGAGAGCTCCTGGATCTATTTCACACTCCACTAGGTCTTGGGGAGGGGGTTGGGTGAGGCGAAGAAGGTTTGCAGCATCTCCACTAGCATCAGAGGCTCTCGAATGTCTCTCCAAACCGATCAGGAAGAGGATCTGACTGGAAATACTTTGTGAGGAAGCCTCACCTGTGCATACACACACACATGCTGACAAGATAAGAGTGAAACTGTTACATTTGTCCTGCTGAATCCCTCCATGTGTCAGTGTGGAAGCCTGTGATCCTTTGATGATGATCAAAGCCGAGGCAAAGTGTGTCCCTAATTCCCCTGCTTTGGCCAATCTCCTTCTGTCTCTCTACCCTTTCTCACTTTCTCTTTCCTTCATCCCTTCTCCATCTTTTTACTTTTTCCTCCGTCTTCTTTTGGTATTCTTTATTTATAGGTTCTTGTCGACTGAAGTTTAAAGGGTGTTTATAGAAAATGATACATTATAGAGAATTAAATGTAATTTTTAAATTAAAAGTGTTTAATGTGTTTATAGAAAATGATTCACTATAGGGAATTAAATGTAATTTTTAAATTAAAAGTGTTTAATATGTTTATAGAAAATGATACACTGTAGAGAATTAGATGTAATTTTTAAATTAAAAGTGTTTAATATGTTTATAGAAAATAATACACTACATAGAATTAAATGTAATTTTTTAAATTAAAAGTGTTTAATGTGTTTATAGAAAATGATTCACTACAGGGAATTAAATGTAATTTGTAAACTAAAACAATTTAATATGTTTATAGTAAATGATACATTATAGAGAATTAAACGTAATTTTTTTAATTAAAAATATTTAATATGTTAATAGAAAATAATTCACTATAGGAAATTAAATGTAAGTATTAAATTAAAAGTATTTAATATATTTAAAGAAAATGATACACTATAGAGAATTAAATATATTTTTAAAATCAAAAGTATTTAATATGTTTATAGAAAATGATACATTATAGGGAACTAAATCTACTTTTTAAGTGAAAAATATTTAATATGTTTTTAGAAAATGACTCACTATAGGAAATTAAATGTCATTTTTAAATTAAAAGTATTTAATATACTTATTGTGAGTTGCATTCATTTCTCTCTCTCTCTTTCTTTGTATACACACCATTTTTATTCATAATTTGATTTTTTTTTAATTATTTTATTTTGTTTTCTTTTAGGTTTTAGTTAGTTTTAGTAATTTTGTTGTTTTTGTAATTGTACTAATAAAAAGTTAATTTTTATTAGTTAATTAAAAGTATGCCTATATAAATTATATATATTTATTTAAAAGAAAAAAAAAAAAACATTTGGTCCAGGGTAGTAATTTTCACTCAGAAATTGTATTATAATATATAATAATAACAAATAAATTATATTTTATTTTGCATTTTATTTTATTATTTATTGTTTCATGTATTTATTTACATCAGTATTGGTCAGTATTATATTGATTAGGTTATTGCATTTTTACATTTCAATTACCTTTGCCACAATCGAACACTTTCTTTAAGTACATCTTTAAAAACATTTCATAACATTTAAAAAAAAAATAATTTGTCATACTTTATGATGTTCTGATACCTTCCACTTTAGGTAGCAATTAAAATGATTTTATTTATTTATTTATTTTTTTTTTAAAAAGGTAGATAAAATATTTTTATGTCAAACATTTACTGGTTATTTGGCATAACATTTAATTACACTATAAAATAAAATAAAATAAAGTTTTATTTTGAATGTAGACAAATATTATAGAATTTTACTTTTGGGCATTTATCGATTACATAATAATCGGCTTATAAAGTCTATTAAGACTAATTTTCATATAATGTCATACTTCCTTAGTGCAGAAACCCCCAAAAATCTTTCGACTGCATCTTTGACCTGTCTCAGGGTAAAGTAAGTTATAACTGTTCAAAGTTTCCTCTTTTTTTCTTACCTGTCTGTGTTTATCTTTTATCTCTTTTCCTTTGCCACCTCACTCTCCCTCAACTCTCTCATTCCCTCCATGTCTTTCCCTTCCCCCTTCCCTCTCTCCTTCTGTCTCTTTCCCTTTGTATTCTTATCTGTCACTGCTCCTTCCTGTCTCATGTTTCCACACATATGCACACTGTCAACACTCAACAACATCTTTCAGTAGAGTAAACCTCCTATAGTAGCGTATCTCTCTCTCTCTCTTCCAAATAAATCTTGTTCTAGCTCTCATTTTTTTGTTGGCAGATTTATAAAAATCGAGCAAAAGTATTCCTCTGTGCGTTTGCCAGTCTGCTATGCGTCACGCCACACGTAGAAGGTGCTCGCTATGGAGATGATGGCATTTTTGTGATGGATCCCTCTCCACGGACGGCATCACTCTCGCGCCAACAATTTTCAGTGTCTATCTCGTCGTTTCGTGGGTGATGGCTGACCTCTGACCTTTGGATGAGGCCATCCTGTGCAGACAGGTGATGACAGGCGTCAGAGAGAGGCAGACACCATTTGTGCTTGTCAGGCTTTGAAATGCATCACATTAAAGACCCAACACGAAACGGCTCTCCTGAGTGCTGGTCTGATGCGTCTGATTGCTCTTGTTCTGACATGTTGGAGCTTTGTGGGACTGTTTGGAAAGTCTTTACGCTTCACTTCTGTCCTGTTGTTCACTTGGAAAACAAGTGAAAAATTCAAAGCCATACATTCAGCACTAAAATTATCGATCCAAAATCAAGATTTTTATTTGTTCTACTGTCTGTGCCTTCGTTTCAGATTTGTACTTTTCTTTAAATGTTCGATTTTATCAGAATTACTGGACAAAGACTGAACGTATCTCACCCATATGTGTTTTGTAAACAGTGTTCATTTGGCAAATTCCTACTGGACACAGTATCACAGATTTTGACAGCAATGTGTTCCTTTGTCTGATGTTTGGAGAATTGCAGACCTTACCTTTCAAACATTTGTGGTACCTTTTTTAATACAAAAATAATACTTATAATTCAGCAGATGCATTTAATGTGTTCAAAAGGGACATAAAGACTTAATTTTACTAAATATTTCTATTTTTACAAAATGCTGTTTGAACATCATTCATAATTAAACATGGATCATGATTTCCAAAATATTTAGCTATTAATATGAACTATTTTCAACACTGATAATAATAAGAAAGGTTTATTGATGGTATCAGCATATTAGAATTATTTCTAACGGATCGTGTGACACTGAAACAGTTTTATTTTAGTATCATTAAGGCAGTATTTTTATTCATGTTTTGAATTATTATTATATTTTTTTTATATTGATTTCAATGTTTTAGTAATTTTGTTGTTTTTGACATTTTATTAGTTTTTTTTTTTTTTTAAATTGTGCGTATATAGTTTTTTATTTTTATTTCCATTTTAGTTTATTTTAGTATTTTAACTTTTACTATTTTACTTTACTTTTACTTTATACTATTTTTATTAATATTTTAAAATATTTTTATTTTTATTTTTTTTCATTTCATTGTTGTTTTTGTAATTTTATTTGTTTTTGTTTTTTAAATGTGCCTATATAGTTTTGTATTTTTTATTTCCATAGTTTTTGGTTATTTTAGTACTTCAACTTAAATAAAAGGATCATGTGACACTAAATCAGTGTTAATTTAGTATTATTAATATACTATTTTTATTCATATTTTGAATTAATATTATTATTTTTTATTTTAAGTTTGATTTTAGTTAAAGATTTGGTCATTTTGTTGTTTTTGCCTTTTTTATTTATTTATTTATTTAAAATTATGCCTATATAGTTTATTATTTTTTATTTCCATTTTAGTTTTAGTTATTTTGGTACTTCAATATAAATAAACAGATCATGTGACACTAAAGCAGCGTTATTGTGGTATCATTAATATATTATTTTTTATTCATATTTTGTTTTTTGTGTTTTTTTAATTTTTGTTTTGATTTTGAGTTTAGTTAAATTTTTAGTAATTTTGTTTTGTTTTTGTTATTTTTACTAATTGTGTTTTTTTTTTTTTTTTTTTTTTTTTTTTTTTTATTTTGTCTATATAGTTTATTATTTTGTATTTCCATTTTAGTTTTAGTCATTTTAGTACTTCAACTTAAATAAATGTATCATGTGACACAAAAGCAGTGTTATTTTGGTATCATTAGTATACTATTTTTTATTTGTATTTTGAATTCATTTTTTTATTTTGATTTTAGTTAAAGTTTTAGTACTTTTCTTGTTTTCGTAATTTTATTTTTTTTACATTTTGCCTATATAGTTTAGTATTTTTTATTAATATTTTAGTTTTAGTTATTTTAGTACTTAAATAAACCTTAATAAAAATTTGAAATTTTGCCTTTCCATCAAACTGAAATAAAATAAGTTTAAATAATTAAATTTAAATTGTTAACATGTTATTGTTTTATTTTATTTAATGTTTTATATTTATTTATTTATTTATTTAGCAGTAATAACCATCTGAAGACTGGTTTACTGGCTGCTAAAAACTCAGCTTTGCCATCACAGTAATTAATTACATTTTAAAATATAATAAAATAAAGGTATGAAATTGTAATAATATTTCACAATATAACAGTTTTTACTGTATTTTTGATTAAATAAATGCACTCTTGGGGAGCATAAGAGACTTCTTTCAAAAACATCACAAAAATCTTACAAACCCCAAACAAAAGGCAATTAAATTTGCAGGTCTCCTAGCAACCAAACTGAAGAGGATAAATGATTTAGTGCTAGCATTTCTTCCATAAGTGTACAACTATCAAGAGAGATACTAATTTACTTTCTTTTACACTCTTGTGTCTGAAAATATTGGCTAAACTGATCATATAGGGGTGTTTTTGAGAGCAAGCTTCAGATGAACAACAGGGGCTGCTGGGAAATGTAGTCTACCCATTCGCCTTGGCCTTCCATATGCAAAGGAGTCATGTGAGGTCAGGAGTGTGGTGTATGCAGTGATGGTGGCTAATTGGGTAGCACTACCATTAAGGGTGGAGAACTCAGTGGCCCCGGCCCAGTCTAGAGCCGAGAGAGACTCATTAGTATAGCTCCACTCAGGCCTGCCCTCACAGCTCACCTGTCAGTGAGGCAGATGGACAGTAATGGCTTGTGTTTGTAGCTGTGGAAGCAAGTGTGGGTGTAAATGTATGTGTGTGTATATGCGTGTCTATAGGTGTATGTCTGTGTGGCGGTTCTTCCTCTCTGTTTCCCCTGCAGCTGTCTCTCTTAGAGAGGTGGGAAAGGAGCAGTGGAGCACGATGTCTCCTCTCTGCTGCAGGTAAATGGACAGAACTGTCTGCTGTGAGGAAACAGACCGCGTATATAGTACACATTACACCTCAGCGGTACCTGCAGCTAATGTTCATCAAAACTTGGGATAAAAAAAATCGATCTACCAATTGTTCCATCACTCATCACTCATGTCATTCTATCAGTTGTTCTAACTATTGTTCTATCTCTCATTCTGAATTATATTCTATCTATCTATCGATCTATCTATCGCTCTGTCATTCTATCAGTCGTTTTGAATCTATTGTTTTTTCTCATCCTGACTTTCTTTCTTTCTATCTATTGTTCTATCTCTCATTCTGAATTATCTATCGATCGATCTATCTATCTATCTATCTATCGATCTATCTATCTATCTATCATTTTGAATCTATTGTTCTCTCATCTTGAATTCTTTTCTTTTTTCATTTTATCTATCTATCTATCTATCTATCTATCTATCTATCTATCTATCTATCTATCTATCTATCTATCTATCTGTCTATCTGTCATTCTATCAGTCGTTTTGAATCTATTGTTTTTTCTCATCCTGACTTTCTTTCTATCTATTGTTCTATCTCTCATTCTGAATTATCTATCTATCTATCTATCTATCTATCTATCTATCTATCTATCTATCTATCTATCTCTATCTATCTATCATTTTGAATCTATTGTTCTCTCATCTTGAATTCTTTTCTTTTTTCATTTTATCTATCTATCTATCTATCTATCTATCTATCTATCTATCTATCTATCTATCTATCTATCTATCTGTCTATCTGTCTATCTGTCATTCTATCAGTCGTTTTGAATCTATTGTTTTTTCTCATCCTGACTTTCTTTATTTTTTTTCTGACTTTCTATCTATTATTCTACTGTTCTCTCTCATCCTAATTTTTCATCTATCTGTCTATCATTTTGAATCTATTGTTCTCTCATCTTGAATTCTTTTATTTTTTTTCGTTTTATCTATCTATCTATCTATAATTTTGAATCTATTGTTCTCTCATCTTGAATTCTTTTTTTTTCATTTTATCTATCTGTCTATCTATCTATCTATCTATCTATCTGTCTGTATGTCTGTCTATCTATCTATCATTTTGAATCTATTGTTCTCTCATCTTGAATTCTTTTCTTTTTTCATTTTATCTATCTATCTATCTATCTATCTATCTATCTATCTATCTATCTATCTATCTATCTATCTATCTATCTATCGCTCTGTCATTCTATCAGTTGTTTTGAATCTATTGTTTTTTCTCATCCTGACCTTTTCTTTCTCTTTCTTTCTTTCTATCTATTGTTCTGTCTCATTCTGAATTATCTATCTATCTATCTATCTATCTATCTATCTATCTATCTATCTATCTGTCTATCTATCTATCTATCTATCTATATGATTATATTATTAAACATATTTATCAATTTTCTTTTTTCATTCATAGATTCAATTCAATTGATTCATTTGCAAAGAAATAACATTAACATTCTTTTCATCCACCCACCGAGGTCTAGTGAGTCTACAACCTGAAGTCTTTAAGCTGTATCTGAGGGTTGGGGAGGAATCAGACTGAACGTGACAAAACAATAGTTGGAGGTCAGGCTGTGGGAGTGTGTCCTCCTCCCCCTAATTCTGACAATAACCCCATTCCCCCCCTCAGCTCTTCTTTATCCAGCTGGACTTCTCCTACACACCAGCAATCTCTCCACTTCCTTTTCCAATTACTCCTAAAACAGGCTGCTATTAAAGAGTATTACTTTTCCTGAGGGAAAAAACTCAATGTGTGTGTGTGACTGTCATGTCCAGTAGCTCAGCAGTGGGTGGCCTTTTGTGGGAGGAATGGAGACCAGCCATGAGAGATTAAACACCCTTGGAGACGCGTCCGATGAGGCTCTATTTTCCAGAACGTTTTTTTTTTTTTTACATTTTGCTCACTGTGCTTTTACTGTAGCCAGTTTGGAGGATAATACTGCACAGACTTGCCCAAAAGAGAGAGAATATAAAGAGAGAATTGAAAAATGTAAATGTAGTTAGGTGTTTTTTATTGTAGCGTCAGCTGTCCATTCAACCCCGAGGTGGCAACTGGCATAGAGGATGGCAGGATGGTGCAGCGTGCTTTTTTTTTTTTTTTCAGTCTAATTCATCCAATGCTGTGGTGATCCAACTCATGGTCCCTCCTGCCAGATTTCAGACCAGTGTGGGCAGCCTGGACCGTTCTCCACACTTGCATTCAGTCAAGAGCGCTAATGAGGGATGTTGATCAAAGAGCCTCGGTCCCCTCGGTCCACCTCTTCTGACTCGCTCTCGCTCTCTTTCTTTTCTCCCTTTTCTAACTCTTTCTGTATGATCAAGCAGACTTCTGAGAGAGTAAGCTTGCTTAGAGCACCAAGCGAGTACAAAAGCCATTAATAAACCACTATGGATGCTCTACTAGGCATTTAATCATTGCTCTCTCTTTCCTTTCCTGCTCTATCTCCTCCAGGCAAGCCACTGTGCCGGTCAGACAGCCTCTTGAGCTATAGGGAGCATTAAATGCATGTTAATGTGGGGTTAGAGGGTGGACCATCATTAGGCTGAAACTTGTCAAGTGGACGTCTGTGTTAGAAACAGAGCTGTTGTGTTCAGCACCGAATTACGCTATTTGTTTAACTGGGACATGGAGCATTTCCAGACGATTGCAAAGTCACAGTCACTGGAGAAGTCTGGTGGCCAATTGTGCTCACACCTGTTCTGGTGTGACATTTGCTTAAAAGCGCATTTCTGTTCCAGTACAGCTCCATCCTTAATATCCCATTACTGGATATAATTCAAGACAGTTTGGTTTTTGGAAATCATACATATGTTGACTGAAAGAAGTGCCTGAATTAAAGCATGACACGACATCCAAGAAGAACATTTTGCGAAGGCTGCTCTTTTACAGTTCATTTTCTGATTGGGAAAAAAAGAAAGAAAAAATGTCTTAATTAGTATTTTATGTACTAAAATACTTCTTAAATATTCTTAAAATAAATTGTGTAATATACTACAAGTCAGAGGTGTTATCTTAAATGTAGTTTAATTCTGCTTACCTCAATAGTAAATTTATTTTTCTGCTCTTTTTTTATTAAAAAATTGAAAATTTTATTAAATTATATTTTATTTCAATTTGTTTTAAGCACGTGGATTAGAAAATAAGACAAAAATAAAAAAAATCTTGTAATGGTCATGTTTCATTAAGTATTAACGTTTCTGATAACTTTATCCTAAAATCAGACATAACAGAAACATATGCAAAAGTATTCATACTCCTTTATTTCTTTGACATTTGGAAAGGCTGAAAATGCATATCAGAGGGAAAACTAAGCTGTAAAGGTGCTTCAGCTAAGTACTGAGTTAAGGGTATGAATACTTATGCAATGTACTTATTTCAGTTTTTTATTTTTAATAAATTCATGAAGTTGTGACAGTTCTGTTTTTGCTATGTCATTATGGTGCATGGAGTGTAGATTGATATGGGAAAAAGTCATTTAAAACAGTGTAGTAAGACAGCAATTACAAAATGTGAAAAAAAATAAAGGGGTATGAATACTTTCGCAAAGCACTGTAGTACACTGTAATTTTTTAAAGCTGTGAATAAAAGAGATATTATTAGAATACATTTGAAAAGAAAATACTATTCCATTACTACTAGTCTAGTCTTTTTCTTTTCTACTTCATAATGCCTCATTTAATTCAGTGTGTTACTTGCAGGTTCTTTCTGATTATTATGAATTTTTCTAGCATTTTCTGAGTGAAAATTGTAAATCCTACACTCTTTTTTTAGTGTGGACAAGAGACATAAAATCATTGTCGACAGAATAGCTCAGATCATTTATTTTGTGAGAATTTGATGGGAAATACACAGAGGGGGTTCGCATTGAAATCTTTGACTTGACAGCAGACTTTCGTATCTTGTGAAATCTGAGTACTGTTAGAGACATCTGTTGAGATCTCTTCTAGACACATGTGAGATTACTAGGATCATTATATGTACAAGAAAAATCGGTAGAATAAAAACTTTTTTTTTTACATGTAATCTCAATTCCGTCTAGGAAAAACAATTGAGATATTAATGTATAATCTTCTATGTAAATCTATGAAAAAAGAAAAAAAAAAATCACTGTCCTTTAAACAGCTCAAATCTCTCAGCGGACTTTTTTTAAAGTGCATTATATAAAAGCTGTTGTCTCTGGGGTCAGGGAATGTTCAGTCACACAGAGCTTTTCATCACTAACACCATCCTCTCTCCCGTCTGTTCTTCAGCTGCATTCACAGGCGAGCGAGACGGCTTTACCGCACTGCGTTTAGTGAGCCGAGGGCTGTGGAGAGCGGGGCCTTTATTCAGAGCTGTCTGCCTGAAATGGTGGGGCATTAGCTCACATGAAGAGCCTTTGTGTTTCTGAAGGACACTGTCATTATACACCTCCAGCATTGCGACCTCTCACTCATTCACTCGAGAGAGAGGGTGAGAGGAAGAGAGTAAAAAAAAAAAGGACAGAGGGTTGGAAAGAGACAGCGAGAAAAGAGAAAGAAGCTTTTTGGCAGACAGAGACAAGTGGTGCTCATCTCTTTCATGTGTTTGGCGGTACAGTCGAGAGGAGGGACGAACCGAAATCCTTTTTCTTTTCCCTCCTCAGACACTAGAAGGTAGACTGAGGGGACTGTTCCTTTGCAGTTCTCACGAGTACTGCGGGATTTACGCTGAAGTGGACACATCAATAGCACAATCTTTTCAAACACACACACACATATACAAAGATAAAGATGTTCATACATGCACAACCCAAATGCTCACTGGGTCATTTTATTGGGTTGTTTTTAATATTTTTACCCAAGTGCTGGGATATTTTTTTTAACCCAAATGCTAAATTCAACTTTTTGGCTCATTTCATTTGGTTATTTTTAATATTTTTTACCCGGATGCAGAGTAGTTTTTCTGTAACTTGTAAATTGCTGGGTCATTTTTAATGCTGGGTTATTTTTTTCTACTCAACCGCTGGGTTAAGCCTGTCTCCATCGATACAACCCAGCTGCTGAGTTACAGTCAGAGCTTGGGCTTTTTGAGTCCTCTACTGGAGAGACCGGTTCTCAGCACCACCAATTTGGCCTACTTCTTCAGCAAAATAAAGGTTTGTATACAATTTATTTAATTTATAATGTCTTTACTGTGCTGTAAATTGTATTATTTTATGCAACGCAATAAGGACGTCAGCAGCGGTCACTTCGCATGATGGGAACACCTTTTGCCTTGCATAAAAGGAATGGATTTTTTTCGCTATAGTACTGAGTTTAATTTAATTTGATGTTAAAATATGTTCTCTAATGTCAGTACTGTTTGTTTATAGGCAGGTTTTGGAGTCAGTCACGCCATCTTTTAGCTATGAGTGAAACGTGAGGCTGCGGTCTGAAGTTCGCAGTTACCCCAGTGAACAGCAGCCCTTCACCGGCTCAGATTTCGGCAACACACCAGCACGAGAATTAGCGCTATTTCTGTCAAAAGTGATTACAGAGAACGGTTAAATACACTATAATTAAAATGCTACTTTTAAATGTTACATTTTTTATGTTTAAAATGCTTGTTGAATGAGTTTAAATTTATGTAATATTGTAAACTACACTGTATTCACCCAAATAAATTCAGTTTGTCTTGTATTTTGTCCATGTGTTCTTGCTTAATAATAAATTTTCATCTTTTGATTATTGCTGTTGCCTCTAGTAATTCTGTGTGTGTGTTTTAAAGTTCCAGTCTATTTTAAGCCAGCAATATAATAATTTCTAAACCAAAAGTTGACTTAAATAAAATAACCCAGCATGTTTGGTAAAACATGTGTTCTGTCCAATATTTACCCAGCACTGGGTTGCCAAATAACCCAAGTTGGCTTGTTTTTAACCCAGCATTTTTTAGAGCGCACTAATAAAAATGAGTAATAAATGTTATTATAGACTGAATGATTGGTATAATTTGTCATATTACAATCAGTCAAGGTCTCAAAGCTGTGTATTATACAATAGAACTTATCACAGTGAAAATGGGTAAAATTCATGAAGTGGTAAATCTTAATGCAACTAATGCTCAAAATTACTACATGTGATTCAGGACCACAAAACCAGTCATAAGGTGAGATTTATATTTCATTATATTTCTGAAAGCTGAAAAGATAAACTTTCCATTGATGTATGGTTTGTTATGATATGACAATATTTGGCTGAGATACAACTATTTGAAAATCTGTAATTTGAGGGTGCAAAAAAAATCTAAATATTGAATAATCAACATGATATTTACTTAATATCCTAATGATTTTTGGCATAAAAGACAAATCAATAATTTTAACCCATGCAATGTATTTTTGACTATTGCTACAAATATACTTAAGACTGGTTTAGTGGTCCAGGGTCACATATTTCTCACTTTAAATGAACCCAAAAAAAGATTAGAAATGAACATTTATTAATATGTTCAATAAGTGAACATTTATTAATGCATTGAATAAATAATAATTAAAATAAACATTTTTAAATTGCTGATTAATAAATGTTCACCATTTGACTGTTGCTGATGCCTCTATGTGTCTGATTTTTAATTTACAACCTACTTTGGGTTCAGACAGTGACAAACACTGAGTTTGTCCATATTTCACCCAGCATTTGTATGAGCATAAGAGAACTCCTAGAAAAAAAAACTAAAAAATCTTTCTGACCTTACACTTTTAAAAAAAGTATTATTTCCTTTCTGTTGATTTTTAGATGATTTCTTGCTCTACCACTTTCAGTGTACACATTAATGCAACGCCATTTATGCTTCGCTAGACAACAGCATTTACACTTAATCTACAATCTTAAAACATACTCTAGAAACCAATATAGTACTTTTGAGACCTGGAAAAATAGTGTGAAAGAAGTTCCAGTAGCTCTATTGGTTCAACATAGTGCTAGCAATGCTAAGGTCATGAGTCTGAGTTCCAGGAAACCATACTAGCGTAATGAAAACCATTACTGTACTGTAAACTGCTTTGGATAAAAGTGTCTGCCAAATGCATAAATGTGCAACCCACGTCAGTCTAATCAGACTGGTGCTGATAAGATTTAAAAAAAAGAAAAACAATCATATTGTGCAATGCGGTCACGATACATCATGCTTCCTTGCTAATTGCCACATAGCTTACAGTACATTTCTTGCTCTCTGCGTCCCTCAGGAACTTCAACGCGACCACAACAGCCACATTCGCACACCAGCCTGATTAGCCGCATTTATCTGTGGAGGACACAGCAATGGAGGCGCTGATCTTTGAACCTTCATTGTGGCAGAACCCTCCGGGGAGCATCAGGATCAATCTCAGCTGGACAGGAGATGAAGGTACGTCCCCCGCTCGGCGAAACCGCTTTCCCATTTCTGATCTTATCGCACGCCGTCGTGGCTTCCTCGAGCTCTGCTCCCAGATCTGGAGCTAATCCCATTCCTTGTTTTTCCTCCCGGAAAATAAATCTCACTTTTCAGGTGACGCTGTTCTGGCCTACGCTGAGCTGATGGGAGAAAGCTTCCCCTCAGGGCCTTCCTGGTTTACAGTGGCCATTCGGCGGAGCAGAGCCAACACATCGATCTCTCGCCTACGGATTATTTACAAAGGCACCAATCAGTGCAGAATGTGGAATGTTGAACGTGAAAATGTGCTCCTTTTCTGCTCTCTTTCACAATCTCTGTTCGCTCTCTACTCCATGCGGCTTCATTAAGCTGGTCGCAGCACATTTCCACTCATTTTTTTGAAGCACTACTCCTTGTGTGAGTGGAGCTGGCTATGACAATGGCACATAAAACATTAGCTGCACCTGTGAGGGTGCAGGCCATTGTGTGATAAAGCACCATAATCTCCACAAGGACAGCACTGATATTTGGGGCACACAAGCATGATAATGGGATGCATAAATGTCATAAGGTGACCTCTCCAAACTGAGGGCCGATTATCCTTCTGGATGTGTCATATTGTTCTGGTGCGCTTAGATATGTTGCTCTCCTGTGGGCTGTTCGGCTTTTCGTGTCCTTTTCACATGATAAAGGAATGTGCTTAAAACAAACGCTCATTCAGACTACACCGGTGAACTCTGAATAAATTTAAAAAAGAAGAGAGAGAGAGAGAGAGAGAGAGAGATGGAAGTGGTTTAAAGAGATGGTGTACCAGAAAATTACAATTCTGTCGTCACTTGTACATTGTTATGCTGTTATTAGAGACTGAAATTTAATATCAGTTTTCCATCAGAAATTACTTAAAATTGGTTCTGATTTCTCTTAATATTTATATTTTCATAATGACTGTATTCACAATTCATTTAGCACTATTAATATTACTAATATGTTGGGAAAAATGCTTTTTCTTTGGCAAATCACTATCACAATAATAAGTCAATTTTGTTTAGGCAAAAGTTGTATTTATATTTAAAAGGATAGTTCACCCAAAAATGAAAATTCTGTCATTAATTATGTCATTAATTATCTGTGCACTGCAGACTGACACGGAAGGCAAGAAATTGTTGGATAAAATCATTATTTTTGTTTTCTTAGCACACAAAAATTATTCTCATAGCTTTATAAAATCACTGCTGTTCTTACTTGAACATGGTAATACTGTTGCTGTCTATGCATGGTCAGAAATAGTGTTCATGTTGTCAGCTATTTTTAGTTTTAGTCTTAGTCTTAGTCTCAGTCTCAGTCTCGTGTTAAATGTCCTTGTTAGTTTTTATCATATTTAGTCAACCTTATCCTATTTAGTTTTAGTCAAGTTGTGACTAAAAGTCTCAACATTTTAGTCTAGTTTTAGTCAAAGAAAATCTAATATTAATCTAGTTTTAATCGAAGAAACCTGAAGTATTTAAGTTTAGTTTTAGTCAATGAAAACTTCACAATTTAGCAATAAGATTATTTTTAATTAACGGTTAACTAATTAATTTTGGCAGCCATTTTTATTTAGTCTTTGTCTTACTTAAATGTACATTTTAGTCATCATATTTAGTCAACCTTGTCCTGTTTTTGTTTAGTCAACAAAATAGTTTAAGTCAACAAAATGTTTGAGCATTTTAGTCAGGTTTTAGTCAATAAAATATTGTATTGACTAAAACCTGTCACAGGTTCTCCATACTGTATAATGGTTAAACTGATAAAAAATTATTATTATCATTATTTTTGCCGTTTCTTGATAGGACAGTAGTGAGACAGGAAATGAATTGGGAGAGAGAGGGGGGACAAGATCGGGAAAGGTCCGCAAGCCGGGACTCGAGCACAACAACGCTGCATGTCGACGCACTGCCCACAAGGTTATCGGCGCCGACGATAAAAAAATTATTTTTGCTTAAAATTCCTCGCAATGATTGTTGTCATTTGAGAAATTTCTATAGTCATTGACAGAACACAGACTGGCTGAATGATGCTTTCATTCAGATTGCTAAACTCCAGTTTGTTTGTCAGTTTTTCAGATCATCGTCGACAAAATCAACATTGTTTTATACATATTTTGGACTATTGCACTCGGTGAGCTACTGGCACTACCTGTTGCTATTTTTACCACAGCACAACTTGGAAAATAACATTTTGTCTCCTATTCTGATGAAAATAAAATAAAGTTTAGTCTTGCCTTTTTCATCAACGAAATTGCATGTGGATATAGTGTTAGTTTTAGTTTACTGACCTTATTGTCGTCTCGTCTTAGTCATGGGAAAAAAGCTCATCAGCGAACATTTTCCGTCATAGTTTTCGTTGACGAAATTAAAACTAGTCAGAAAGCTCTAAGATTTCATAAAAAATATCTTAATTTGTGTTCCGAAGATGAACGAAGTTGAGTAATTAATGACAGAATTTTCATTTTGGGTAAAATATCCCTTTAACTACATACTGTCATATGAACAACCATTCAGAAACTCATAAGATTCATGTATTCAGGAATCAGACTACACTATATTTTTTGCGCTGCAAGTAATTATTGTTGCATTACTGCAGTTGCAGTCGCTGCATCAGTTTGTGCGTAAATGTAGATTTTTGAACAAACCTTTGAGCTTTTAATTTTATTTGTAGGAAGAATATTTGCTTAGTTATCACCAAAGTTCTCTCTATTTTGTTGTGCACTGTTTGTCTGCACCACAAGCTTGTTTGAATTTAGTTTTGGGAGGTACATTCATGTACAAACGCTGCTTGCAAAGTCATTTCCTGATGGACAGAGAGGCAACAAGTCAACTGCTAAAGGTTTTGGTTTTAGAAGGTATTTCAAGAAACACTGTTTGATTATATAAGTATGATGTTTTGTCCGCATTGACAGAATAATGCATGTGCATGTCCATTTAATGGAACCAAATTTCATATTTAAAAAAAAAAGTAACTGATTCTCAGCACCAAACCCCAATGATACGCATTGTAGTATTGTCCATGGATTTGAGCATCGTCAAACTTTGTTTATCCTTTCATAAGACTGGGGAAATATCAACTTGAGAGTTCAACGTTAAGTATATTTCCAGTCTATTAAAATGCCGTCAGATTCTCAGAGACCCTAAACAGAGCAAGCAGCGAAAGATGGAAATGGAAACCTGTAATCTGGCTATTGGGATCAGATGAGAGAAAAAGAATTCATCCTTTGCGTTCTAGGGAGTTTTTTGGGCAGGGTCCCAAGCATGGAAAAGCCCCCCCTGCCATTAATCTAAATTACATGAGCTCATTGGTCTTTACTGGGGAGGGAGATAACATCACTGCCAACCTGCTCCACTCACACTGAAATATCAGCACATCGGTTCTCCTCCAGCTCTCCACCACAGCAAAGCACAGAGGCGCTCAAGGTCAGCCTGAGAGAGAAACAGAGACAGAACATTGTTTTATGCCGCAAAAATCATCATGTTATCCTTGGCTGAGTCTGCGAACTGATAACAGAACGATTCACTTTGAAGTCTGCAAAGGATTACAGCACAAATGAGACTTACGGGACGGCAAATAAAAGTGTGATAGGATCTGGTACGCTGTACAATAGGCTTCAATGTTAACATTAGTTAATGCAATAGCTAGCATTAAATAATAGTGAACAGTGCTTTTATATGTCTATATGTACTAATGCATTTTCTAACATTTTAAGTTGTATAAATGAAAGATTTTTGTTTTTTACAAAATCAACAGTTTTATATACGTTTTGGACTATGGGGGGTGCCATTATGTCAATGATGTAAAATGGTTCCACTCAGTGAGATACTGTCATTGATTCGATGCCGGAGCAGGGGAAGACAAGAATGTCTCCTAAGCGACTGAGGTGTTTTGTTGTTGGATGTAATAATGAACATAGCAGTCGTCATTTACTCCCGACATCTGAGCTGCTGAAGATGCAGTGGAGTACTTTTGTTTTTGAAGGAAATGCACCTCCCGATCTACCTAAATGCGTCGATGTTTGCACAAATCATTTGTGATCCAATTTCACTTACAGAAGAAGTGAGTATAAGTTTTTTTTTTTAATGAATCTTTGTAAATCGCCTCTCCTAATAACGTGCTAGTTAGCAAGTTCCACCGCTAAACGTGGCTAAAGTTTACAGTCTCTCAGAGAACAGCTCGACACCCCGCGGAAGAGAGGGGTAGAGTGAGCAGAGCTCATTAGCATTAAAGAGACATGCACCGAAAGAGGTTGCTGTGAAAAGTGCTGTTTTTGACAAGGTGAAAAGGGTGTTGTTTTACACTACCATTAAGAAAATTTAACCAAAGTATGTTACAGACTTCTTATTAAGACCCTAAAGAATCATATCAACTTCTGAAAAATGGGCTTCCAATGACCCCTTTAAACCAAATGTCTTTCCGTTGATTTTTCCCCACAAGGAGACTAAACCCTCCTGGATATCGAGTGAAATCCGCTCTGAGAAACTCCTTCAGTGGCTGTGGCATCATAACAAGCGTTGGCATGTTTACATCCTGCCAGGATGGCATCTCGCGTTTCTTGTCTCTGCTGTTTGTAAGCTCTTTCAGTCCAACAACTTTTATTCCTTTTCACACAAAGTGTGATATACACACAGAGCTTTGATTAATAAAGCCTAATTTTTTACACAGTTACTTGTAGAATATTATATTATGGCTTCAAAACAATTTTAACATCCTGTGCGATTTGAAAACTGATACTTCTGAATGTTGTCGTCACATATACAGCTTCATATGCAAGAGTTTTCTAATTCAGCAGGTTTAATCGGTAGCTCCACGATACGGCAATGCACTTGTGAGATGAAGAGCTCCGGTATGAACCCTGTGAAACTACAGTTCGACAAAACAGCTCAAATCCGCGTAAGGAAGTTAAGTCTTAATACTCAGGATTCCCTTTAAAGCAGTATGGCTTCTATTTTATTTTAAGCAACCATTTTCTTATTTTAGTTTCAGCTTTAGTTTCGGTTAATATACTACATTTAACTGTGAAACTGAAATTGTTAGTTTTGTATGGGGTTTGCAGTTTGTGGCACTAAGACTTGAGTGTAAATAAGTGGTAATTTAGTGTCATTGAGATACTATTATAATTTTTTATTAAGATTTTGAATCAGCATTTATTTTGGAATTTTACATTTACATTTTAATTTGTGTTTAAGTTTTAGTAATTGTGTTGAGTTTTTGTTATTTTTTAATTTTATTTTATTTATCAACTTTTTTTGACAGTTGTTTTTTGTAGTTTGTTATTTTAGTATATCAAGTTAAACAAAATTAAAATGTTGCCTTGGTCACTAGCTTAGTTTTTTTTTTTTTTTTTTTTTTTTTAATAACTTAATTAAATAATTTATTTCAGTTAAAATTTGTTTTATTTTTAAGCAACCATTTTCATGTTTAGTTTCAGCTTTAGTTTTAGTTAACTAGTTTTAAATATTACATTTAACTGCAAAACTGAAACTATTAGTTTTGTATGGGATTTGCAGTTTATGCTACCAAAATTCAAGTTTAAATATGTGGTAATTTAGTGTCATTGAGATACTATTAATATTTTTTATTAAGATTTTGAATCAGCATTTATTTTTATATTTTACATTTACTTTAATTTTTATTAAAGTTTTAGTAATTTTGTTAAGTTTTTGTTGTTTGTTGTATTTTTAAATGTCTACATCGTTTTTTGTATTTTTTTTTTTTTATTTTAATACATCAACTTAAACAAAATTAAAATGTTGCCTTTGCAGCTAGCTTAGATTTTTTTTTTTTTATAATTGAAATTATTTCACTTTAAGTTTATTTGATTTTAAGCAACAATTTTCATGTTTTAGTTTCAGCTTTAGCTTTAGTTAACTAGCTATTCGTTTTTGTATGGGATTTGCCATTTATGCTACCAAAATTCGAGTCTAAATAAGAGGTAATTTAGTGTCATTCTGATCAATGTTTTTATCATTCATCAGCTAGAAAAAAAAAAAGTTTTGACAGCAATTCCAATTATATTGTTCCTCTGTGCCATTATCGTTAGAGTTGTGGTATATAAAATATATCTTTATCATTATATTTACTGTTATTGGTGTGAACAGGCCTTGATAAATTAACTAATATTACAAATTTAAATTTTTATTCTGAAGTATTACCAACAATCTCACGTCTAAGCCAGACATCTCAAAGCAAATGAGACGCCATGAATACTTGGTTCTGTTTCCCCTAGTTCCTCCCAGCTTTGTTTCATAAAACCATCTGCAAAGTTTTTAAATAATTAGAGGCCTGAAACTCATTCTCTCTTGTTTCCAAAACCTTGTAAAACTTGTCAGACACTGATGGCATTAAAATGCAAACTTCAGCATGGGGTTATTGTCAAAGCCCTCTCTGACTCGGCAAAATATGTAGTTATTAATTCACGGGCCGTATCGGTTTCAGGCTTGAAAAATTGATATGCGGCTGGCCTCCTCGATTTGGATTAGATAATGATCTAGCCCAGGGCCCCTGGGGGACATCACAATAGAAAAGGATTATGCTCCATATTCCAGGACCCTGCTTTGTTGGATTGAGTTCCCTCACGGTATGTTCTGCTCATGGAAATGTGGATGACTCAATCTTCTGAAGAGCTGATTGGCCAATTTGTTTTTTCTTTCAAACGGCTCTTTGAAAAGGATACGGGCTGTAAAATAAAGTGTCTGAGACCGTGTGTGTGTAAGTGAGCGTGTTCGTGCGTATCGATGAATAGCTGCCTGTGTTTAGCTGTATGTTGAGGTTCGCTCAGTCGCTGTGTCACTTCACTAACTCTAACAAACGTGCGGTTGCGGTGACCCAGGTGTGTGTACGCCAACTCTTGTGGTTCTCTTTTAATAGGATTATTTGTGCGGTAATGACCCTTTGACTGCTGATTTATTTTGGTGGCCCTCTCATGACCCACTTCAGGGCCCCGTCATCTCCGAGCGCTCAGGCTCGGTTCTCGCTCTCCTCAACAGCTGTGTGGCCAATGGCTTCCAGATTTTCATAATTTTCGGAGACCTGCCCGATGACAGATGAACTTTTAATGTCTGTGAGTCTTGACGGTGCAATCACTCACCGGTATTGTTTTTGTCGGTAACCCCTATGTCGAGCACTTCAATGGCTTTTTTCTCTCACGTTTTTTTTTTTTTTTTTTTCCAGCAGTAAGCATCCAGATGTGTGGAGAAATTGGCAGTTTCCACGAATAGGGTGCAAAATGGGACATTTAACTGTGAAACTGTTTTGTAGGGGTTTTAGTTTGTGCTACCAAAATTTGAGTCTAAAAAAGTGTCATTGAGATACTATTATCATTTTTTATTAAGATTTTGAATTAGCATTTATTTGTACA
Organism: Labeo rohita; assembly: GCF_022985175.1. Classification (NCBI taxonomy): domain Eukaryota; kingdom Metazoa; phylum Chordata; class Actinopteri; order Cypriniformes; family Cyprinidae; genus Labeo; species Labeo rohita. Next base: position 28,503,420 of record NC_066870.1, read on the forward strand.
TTTTACATTTCCGTTTAAAATTTTATTAAGGTTTTTAGTATTTTGTTACGTTTTTTGTTGTGTTTTTGCCATTTTCTTGTTTTAGTTTCAGCTTTAGTTTTAGTTAACTGGTTTAAAATACTACATTTAACTGTAAAACTGAAACTATTCGATTTGTATGGGGTTTGCCAAAATTTGAGTCTAAATAATTAACCAAATAATTGGCAATTTTGTGTCATTGAGATACTATTATAATTTTTTTATTAAGCATTTATATTAATATTTTACATTTTCATTTTAATTTCTATTAAAGTTTTAGTAATTTTGTTGAGTTTTATTTTGCTGTTGTTTTTGTTATTTTAATACATCAAGTTCAACAAAATTTAAAAAGGTTGCCTTGGCAGCTAGCTTAGACATTTTTTTAAATAATTTTATTTAATCATTTATTTCAGTTAAAGTTTATTTTATTTCATTTTCTTATTTTAGTTTCAGCTTTAGTTAACTATAACAACCCCAATCAAAATAGAGTTAATTTGGGGACATTATTAATCAAAATATTAAATACTAAATATATTATATTATATTATATTATATTATATTATATTATATTATATTATATTATATTAGACTGTGAGATTAAAAAAAAATAATTTATATAAAAAACATTTTCAGTTTCATTTAAATATGATGTACACATATTAGGGTCTAAGTCATGTTATAATTCATAAAAGTGTGTATGTGTATAGATAGATAGAAACAATTCAAAATGCTTGAGTTTAACCCACCCAGCCAGCTTTCGGGTAGAATGACTATCCATGCTTTAATGTGTCTATACCCATTTTCCAATCATTCCTACACCCCTGAGTCTTTGCGACTTTACACGTGGTTGTTGTTAAGCATATTAACGTAATCTGGCATTTGGCAACAAGTCATTTGGTCCTGGAAACAACTAACATCATGATGTTCCCTGACAGAGACTGTTGCTGCTCAGTATCCTGTTTCATAACAATCCAGTAAATCTCCTCAGACAGATGAGCTAATTCAAATCGGTTTTGTTTACGGAATCACATACTCTACATGAAAGGCATATCATACTCATTATTTCTGGATTTTCCAGAATATCCTTCCGCACGCAATTTTTTCAGCCTTCAGCGAAAAGATGACATGAATGTAAGATTTCTGCAAACTAAACCACACCGTTACACTCAAGGATCACAAGCGTTTTGCCTTTGAAAATCAACGCAGGCCTGTTTCAATAGCACAAACATCATCGCCGAAAACCGCACTGTCAGCGGCCACAGTAGCCGTGCAGCCAAAGGATCACAGCGATGGGCCGATAGCAGGGCTGGTGCGATGACGACACGCTCTGCAGGGTTACTGGTGCATGGAAGGCCTAAAGAGAAAGCAAAGATCTGGCACTGTGAACTGGGTAAACATGATCCGCACACATCAGCGGCAATCTAACGTACCACGCAGCCTTCCCTCAAACACACAGACCGACAAGCCGTCTGCGAAATCCGTGGAAGATAAATGAAACCGATTTGAAGGGAGGACAGATGAAAACATCATCTTTTCATCCAAGGAAGCCTATGTCATTTTCCCTTCTCCACCCAAAAAGCAAAGGATATATGCTTTGAATACAGAGCCAAACACACACTTAAATATACACAAACGCACTCACTCATGATGGAATACGCATCAGATGCGTGTTTGGATGATTGCCTCTGGCGATTGGGTTTATAGCTAATTGCTCATTTAAGTAATGTTACATTTACTATCTCACTTTTAAGTTTCCCCTTCATTTCGCTCTCTCTCCATCATCAGCAAACGCAGTGGGAGGTAGTTTCGCCCTCTTTCAATATAAAGACACAAACCAGTCGCCGCTGGCATAGTTCCACATCAGTGCAAAATGAGGTGGTTTTAGATGATCATTAGCATAACGTTTTGCTATATATATGATGGCTTGCTCTATGATGGCTGTTTAGTATCCTATAATTAAAGGTATAGTTTGCCCAAAAATGACAATTCTATCATCATTTACTCACCCTCTTGTCATTCCAAATCTGTATGACTTATTTTCTTCCATGGAACACCAATGGAGAAATTTGTGAGGTCTTTGCTGTTGTCTTCCATCAATTTTTTGGACTATTTTCTGTTACCATATGGCAATGTTTCTCTAGTTAGTCGGGGAAAAAAGCACTTTTTAAAATTCTCTTTTTATTTTTGTTTTTAGAACTTCTTTGATGTAAATTAGTGCAACATAATGCACGTCATACACGGTTAAGACCAAACTTTATTTACTTAAAGGCACAGTTCACACAAAAATGAAAGTTCTGTCATGGTAGACTCACCGTCATGTTGTTCCAAACCCGTATGACAAGTAAAAAGCACAAAAGTGTTGCGTGGAACACAAAAGAAGATATTCTACAAATATACATGTGTTTTTGTTTGTGCATAAAATGACGTGCAGTGTAATTTTGGAATGACTTTCAAAATATCTTCTTTTGTGTTCCACTGAACAAAGGCAGACATACAAGTTTTGAACAATGAGGATGAGTTGATGATGATCTATGCTTTTAGCTTAGTTTAGTTTATTGATTTATAAAGCGCATTTAAAAACAAAAGATGATGAAACCAAAGTGCTGTACTGAAAATATACACGATTAAAACAAGAATAAAACACTAGACAGTATACAAAACCAAATGGGTGCCTTGCTCAAGGGTCTCACCTCAGTCATGGTATTGAGGGTGGAGAGAGTGCTGGTAATTCACTCCCCCCACCTACAATCCCTGCTGGACCTGAGACTTGAACCTGCAACCTTCGGGTTACAAGTCTCGACAACTACCCCAAGAGGAGCCCGCCTTCCCATACCAGGAGTCGAACCCGGGCCGCCTGGGTGAAAACCAGGAATCCTGACTGCTAGACCATAGGGGAGCTGGTAAAATTTTAAATTAAAATTTACACTCTCAGTACGAATTAAAACACAAAGGGCCAGATTTACTAAACAGGGGAAATTAGCGTTAGAGCGCAATGCCATAAAAGTGCAGATGGGAGGGGAAATTCTGTGTGATTTACTGACAATGCACACATTAAAGAACAGACACAGCCAGATCATTGCCATAATGACTAGCGCAATCTTACCAAGAGTGGGCATTAAATAATAGTGCAAATACCAGTAATATGATGAGCGCAAACATTAGTAAAATCACACTGCATGATTCATTTTAATACTCTCCTCCCAAAATGTTGTGTCTAAAAGGGAAACTCCTACAAATGCATATTCAATAAGGTCAGGTGCAAAAATAACTGTGTCCACGCCTTTTCACTGCCAATTCTTCACTGCGTGTCTTTAGTATATCCTGACAGTATTATTTTAATGCCAAAAGAGGATTTGAACAGAGAAATAGATCTAATATTGAGAGGAAGATGATTCCAGAGCCTAAGGCCAGTCACAGAGAAAGCCCAATCACCTCTAGCTTTAAAATAAGAATGAGGAACTAAAATGTTATGAAAGCATGAATAATGGTTTTGAGGTTCTTCTTAGAAAGCATCGACTTGAGTCTAGCAATAGATCTTAACTGAAAGAAAGTCTTTTTCATGACAGTGCTAATTGGATTATCGAAACACAAGGTGGGATCAAACATAACACCAAGGTTTTTGACACAGTCATATATTAGAAGAGAGGGAAGCAAGGTGATTGACAATTTCAGAGGTAAGAACTGATGGGCCAAAAATGATTATTTCCATTTTGTCATTATTTAACTGTAAAAAGATTCATATCCACACAGCAGTTCATGTCATGCAGACAATCAAACAAATTGGACACAGAACAGCTAGTATCTACAGCAACAGGAAGATAAAGCTGAGTGTTATCGACATAAAAATGTTAAAGGAGAAGTCCACTTCCAGAACAACAATTTACAAATAATTTACTCACCCCCTTGTCATCCAATATGTTCATGTCTTTCTGTCTTCAGTTATAAAGAAATTATGGTTTTTGAGGGGAGCTTTTCAGGATTTTTACTGGTGCCCCGATTTTGAACTTCCAAAATGTAGTTTAAATGCAGCTTTAAATGGCTCTAAACGATACCAGCTGAGGATGAAGGGTCTTATCTAGTGAAACGATTGGTCATTGTTTTTGAAAAATAAAAATTTGTATACTTTTTAAGCACAAAAGCTTGTGTAGCACAGGCTCTGGGAAGCACAAAACCACTGACCGCTAACTTGAATAATGACCAGTGGCAACAGTGTAAAAGTAGCCCGGAGTCAGAACCACCTCTCTTGCATTGGCGTCCACACTTCACACGCATGCAAATTGGAACCACAGTCATTATTTATAAGTCATTATCCATGTATCGCCATTATATTGTGTTTACTACAGTTCAGTTAGTGGATAAGGAGGCTCTGGCTGGTGTGACTGAGTGGAGGCAGGGCTAATTTGCATATTCATAGATCCGCATATAGTAAATGAGGCAAGGGGGGTAGAGTTTACATTCAAGCTGTTTTAAGGCATGAGAAAATTATTTTCATATTTAACGTTTAAATATGTCACTTTGATGATCAAAGATGAGTTTTAAGGGATACATTTTTTGACTACAGGGGGTCTTTAATAAAAGTTGTGTCTCTAAATAATATGACCTAGCGAAAGCATATTTAGCATATTTGATGGAAAAAGAAGAGGACCCAAAATAGAACCCTGTGGAACACCATAAGAAGAAAATGAGAAGCATTCACCTACATTAAAGGAGAAGTTTACTTTCAGAACAAAAATTTACAGATAATTTACTAAGATGTTCATGTCTTTCTTTCTTCAGTTGTAAAGAAATTGTTTTTTGAGGAAAACATTTCAGGAATGTTCTCCTTGTAGTAAACTTCTATGGTACTCTAAACGATCCCAGACGAGGAAGAAGTGTCTTATCTAATGAAATGATCTGTTATTTTCTAAAAAAAAAATTAACCTCAAATGCTCGTCTTGTCTAGCTCTGTGCGCCTCTGGTTCAAGACAGTAAGGTTTTAGCTAAGGTTTAGTTTTTTTTGTATAGGGCATTTAATCTTCTTTGCATGTTCACTTTGTAAACACTGGGTCGGTACTTCTGCAGAGATGTAGGACTTTAAAAAGTATATAAATTGACATTTTTTGTAAGTTCAAACTCACAGGCACCATAGAAGTCCACTATATGGAGAACATTCCTGAAAGTTTTCCTCAAAAAACTATTTCTTTATGACTGATGAAAGAAAGACATGAACATCTTGGATGACAAAGGGTCGTACATTTTTTTATCTGGAAGTGAACTTCTAAATACCAAAAGTGCTTAGGTAAGATGATATTTGAGATTAGAGATTAAACTTTTTCCAAGACTTTTGAAATAAAAGATGGTTTAGAAATGGGTCTGTAATTATTCATGACATGATGATCAAGATGATGCTAAGTCTTCCACTGAAAATCTTGCCAGTCAGTTATGATCATTATAGACTTCATCTAAAAAATGATAAGATAAGTTGTGTCTCTGAATAATATGACCTAGCAGAAGCATATATAATACAAAACGAAAAGGACTCAAAATATAACCCTGCGGAACACCATAAGAAATTTCTGTATTCTGTATTTCCTGTATAAGTATTCACCTAAATTAACAGAAAAACTTCTCTCCTAGAGGTAAGAGGCAAACCACTCCAGCACAGACCCCTGAAACCCAGCTACGACTGAGGATTTCATGATCAACTGTGTCAAATGCTGCACTTAAATGAAGCAGGATTAAAATACAGCAAGAACCACAGTCAAGAGTGAGTAAAATGTCATTGGTAACCTTTAACAATGCAGATTAAGATGAAATTTGAGAGTAGACAACTTTTTCCAAGCCTTTTGAAATAAAAGATAGTTTAGAAATCAGTCTGTAATTATTCAAGACATTCTAATCAAGATGATCAAGATTATGCTTTTAAAGTCTTGCATTGAAAATTTTGCCAGTCAGTTATGATCACTATAGACTTCAGTTGTACAGAAAAGAGCAGTTTGGCTATTCTGTTCAATTTAAAAGAGGGTCACACGCTTTTCAAAGCATAAGAGTGAGTAAATCATGGCAAAGAATTAAGCTTTAAGCTTTGAAAGAGCATTTTGCATGAAGTATACACTAACCACACCACATGGACTTGATTATTACTGTAAATTCTTGCACGCACACACATACGCACAAATTGAGGCGTTCCAAAATAAGTGTGAAACTCGCCCTTGTCAGACAGACTGGGGGTGCTAATGATGCGTGGGACTCGTAATTACTCACTTCCTCTCACACAGACCCCGACTCGTCAAAAACAGCCCCCCTAACATTAGTCTCCACCATCTTTTCCTGGCAGGTCTGTGCCGGCTTCAGCAGATGCTTAGTTGCACAGGAAGCTTTCTAACCACTGATGATTGCACGTCCTCCAGGGATCTGAAACCCAGGCAGCACACAGGAGCCAGCGAGCCGTCAGGAACCGCTCCACAATGTCCCCGCAGCAGGCACATCCACCATGCGTTTGGCACACACACCAACTAAACTGGCACACACTAAACTGGGACTATGGATGGGCGAGACTGGTGCGGTTTAGCTGCACCTGTTGGGGAATAAAAGAGAGCTCTGCAGCGCGATTAAACGCTACGGTCTGGAACGCTACATCACCGGGGATGACTTGCGAGTGTTTGTTGTGGGCCATGTGGCTGGTTGAGCTGTGGGAATTGGAGGCTGTGCGTTCCTTCACGGGGGTTTTATATGTTTAAAGACTATTGCTGTGTTAAATAGCACTGAGCATTTCCCCAGTGGGAGGATTAGAGTGTTTTGCATCTCGCAAGCTGTTGCTCTCCCACCAAGCAGAAATTATAGGCTGGTTCTTCCTACTTTTGATGAGTGTAAAATAAAGCAAACCCCCATGTCAGCACCCTCCCTATAATCACTAACAATTTCATAAACTTTCCTTTTTATAAGAACATTTTTACACACTTTAATTAATTATTATAATTAATTATTTTTTTTAAATTGGTAAAACTTTTACTTAGCACACTTTTAAAACAAATTAAAGGATTAGTTCACCTTCTGAATAAAAAATTCTCAATAATTTACTAACCCCCTTGTCATCCAAGATGTCTTTCTTTCTTCAGTTAAAAAGAAATCAAGGTTTTTGAGGAAACATTCCAGCATTTTTCTGCATATAGAGGACTTCAATGGGGATCAACAGGTTGAAGGTCCAAATAGCAGTTTCAATGCAGCTTCAAAGGGCTCTACACGATCCCAGCCAAGGAATAAGAGTCTTTAAAAAGTAAAAATGTACATACTTTTTTTTTCACATAATTTGCACAGTATGATGATATTTCCTTTAGAAGCACATGGATGAAACACTAGAAGTTATGTTCTCTCTCTTTCCCCTAATATTGGTTAAACTAGCAAGCCTGTGTCAAGAGTGGATTATTTGACTGTCAACAGTGTTACACAAGTATTATTGCTGCAGAGACAATTTAACTAAAACTTATGTTTTGTTTATAAAAATATATTTCTAAACATACTATATGCTCAGTAGTTCTAGGCTTCCATGTTGAGTATAGGCCCAAAATGCTAAAAATGTCAGCTAAGTTACCTGTCAACTGTGTTACCCAGTAAAGGTAACATGGTGGACAGTAGCGAAGATAGATGGTATTTTATGCACATATTCCTACAGATCACCTTTATTTATATAGCACTTTCAAAACAGCTATGTAAGGTCATGTTTGGGTTTTTGGGAAACGTCTCAGGTTACGTATGTAACCCTGGTTCCCCGAAGGGAACGAGACGCCGCGTCGAAACGCTAGGGGAACGCCTCCAGCGTGATCGCGCTCTGAATCACGTGTAGAATCAAACCAATGAAAGAACGAGACGTCATAGGCGGGTGACGTCACTGACCAGGAAGCATAAAAGCACGTGCGCCAGAACGAGCGTCAGCTTCCAGGAGAGAAGCAGCGCTCGCAGGGACGCAGGAGGATGGCTACGAGACGCGGCGTCTCGTTCCCTTCGGGGAACCAGGGTTACATACGTAACCTGAGACGTTCCCCTTCAGGAACTCGAGCCGCGTCGAAGCGCTAGGGGAACGAGATGCCCACGCCGCCAGACTCCCAGTCCCTGCCTAGGATGTGCTAGGACGAAGGTCCGAGGAACCCGGGGAGACCCGAAGGTCAAGTTCATAAAACCTTACAAAAGTAAGGGGCGTGGACCACCCCGCCGCGTTACAAATGTCTTGCATAGACACCCCCGCAAGAAAGGCCTTGGAGGCAGCCATGCTCCGGGTCGAATGGGCTCTGACCCCTAGAGGAGGAGGAAGGTCAGAGGCCTCATACGCCAAGCAAATAGCGTCCACTATCCAGCGACTTAGAGACTGCTTAGAAGCGGGAAGACCCCTCTTAGGGGGGCCGAAACAGACGAAAAGTTGGTCAGTTTTTCTCCAACTGGCAGACTTATGGACGTATGTGTCCAGCGCCCGCACCGGACACATACAATTTAGCTTCTGCTGGTCAGAGTCCCGAAAGGGGGGAGGACAGAAGGCCTGAAGTACAACGGGCCGTGGTGTAGAGGAGGGGACCTTAGGAAGATAACCCGAACGAGGGTAGAGAAAGGCTTTAGAAAGGCCTGGCGCAAAGTCCAGAAAAGAAGGGGCCACAGAAAGGGCCTGAAGATCCCCCACTCTCTTAAGAGAAGAAAGTGCAATGAGAAGGACAGTTTTTAAAGAGAGAAACTTGTCAGAAATTCCTTCAATAGGCTCAAAGGGAGGCCTGCAGAGAGCCTCTAACACCACAGACAAATCCCAAGTAGGGACGCGAGGTCGTACCGGAGGCCTAAGCCTCAAAGCACCGCGGAGGAAACGTGTAACAAGGGGGTCCTTACCCACGGAAAAACCACCAAGAGGGGCGTGGTAGGCCGCAATGGCCGCCACGTAGACCTTCAAGGTGGAGTGGGATAACCCTGCGGATAGCTGATCCTGCAGGAACTCCAGCACTGAACCGACTGGGCAGTTAACTGGGTCTTGCTGGTGGCGTCCGCACCAAGAAGTGAAAAGTTTCCACTTCAAGGCGTACAGTTTCCTCGTAGAGGGAGCTCTAGAATGGAGGATGGTCTCAACAACCTCGGTTGAGAGACCGGAAGCTAAGAGGTGAGCCCCCTCAGAGGCCACACCCAAAGCTTCCATAGCTCCGGCCGGGGGTGAAGGATGGAACCCCCCTGCCTGTGAGAGGAGATCTCTCCTGACGGGAATCTCCCAGGGAGAGCCGTCGAGGAGCGAAATCAGGTCCGAGAACCATACTCGGCCCGGCCAAAACGGGGCTACTAGAAGAAGGGACACCCCGTCCCGGCGCACTCTCTCTAGAACTCCCGGGAGCAGAGCGATCGGGGGAAATGCGTACAGACGTAGCCTCGGCCACGTCTGCACCATGGCATCCAGCCCCAGGGGAGCTGGATGAACTAGAGAGCACCAGAGGGGACATTGCGTGTTCTCCCTCGTGGCAAAAAGGTCCACCTGGGCTGGACCAAACACTCTCCAGATCTGCTTCACCACCTCGGGGTGAAGCATCCATTCCCCGGGCCTCGGCCCCTGTCTCGACAGGATGTCTGCTCCCAAGTTGAGATGCCCAGGAACATAAACTGCTCTCAGCGAGAGGAGTTTGCCCTGGGACCACACAAGGATCTGGTGCGCCAGCTTGTACAAGGGGCGCGAACACAGACCTCCCTGGTGGTTGATGTACGAGACCACCGATGTGTTGTCGGTGCGGACCAACACATGGCGGTCTCGTAGGTCCGGGAGAAAGTGTTTGAGAGCCAGAAACACGGCCAGCATCTCCAGGCAATTTATGTGCCACGTGAGATGGCGACCGCTCCACAGACCGCGGGCAGGGTGGCCACTCATGACCGCTCCCCAGCCGGTGAGGGACGCGTCCGTCGCTAGCGTTACGCGGCGACAAGGAGCTCCCAGCACCGGGCCCTGTGACAAGAACCAAGGCTTCTTCCACATGTCCAAGGCACGTAGGCAACGCCGCGTGACCTTGATCATGCGAAATGGATTTCCCCTCGGGGAAAACCCCTTGGTCTTGAGCCACCACTGTAGGGGTCTCATGTACAGCAGGCCAAAAGGTATCACGTTGGACGCTGCCGCCATCAGACCCAGCAGTTGCTGGAACTGCTTGACAGTGAGTGACTGGCCTAGCTTTACTCTCTTGACTGCAGTGAGGATGGACTCGATCCGAGCAGGAGACAGACGTGCCTGCATCGTGGTCGAATCCCACACCACGCCCAGATAAGTGGTGCTCTGAGATGGAGAAAGCACACTTTTCTTGGCATTCAGTCTTAACCCCAGCGCCTTCATGTGAGCGAGGACGACATCTCGATGCCGAACTGCCACCATCTCCGACTGCGCTAGTATCAGCCAGTCGTCGATGTAGTTGAGTATGCGGATGCCCTGGAGTCGCAGAGGAGCCAGAGCTGCATCCACACACTTCGTAAAGGTGCGGGGGGAGAGTGCTAAGCCGAACGGAAGAACCCGATATTGGTAAGCTTCGCCCCTGAAAGCAAACCTCAGGAACTTCCGGTGTTGAGGAAGGATGGAGACGTGAAAATATGTGTCTTTTAGATCTATCGTGACAAACCAGTCCTCGGACCTGATTTGAGACACGACTTGCTTGATGGTGAGCATCTTGAACTTCAGTCGCTTGACCGAGCGGTTCAGAAGACGCAGATCTAAAATGGGACGCAGGCCCCCATCCTTCTTTGGAACAATGAAGTACCGGCTGTAGAACCCGGATTCTCTGTCGAGAGGAGGGACCACCTCGATGGCCTCCTTCCTCAGGAGAGTGGCTACTTCCTGTTCCATTACCAGACCCTGCTCGGGGCCCACCAATGTGGGAGAGACCCCGTTGAACGGCGGAGGTGGTGCGTCGAACTGAATGCGATACCCTCGCTCTACAGTGTGCAGGACCCAAGCAGACACATTGGGCAGTAGTTTCCACGCTGCCAAATGATCTACTAAGGGAACCAGCCTCTCGAGGCTGGCCTCTGGTGTTATGTGGGCCGCTGGAACGGTGTCCTGAAGCGGTTGCCCGGCAGGAAGCACCTGAACCAGCGGACCCAGAGACCCCCGCGGGGGTGGCGAGCTCCCCAGCCCCGCTACGTTTCCGGGCGGGAGAGACTGGGGTGGATGCTCGCTGGAGACCGCTGTGCCCTGAAGCACCGGCAGGGTTAGCAGAACGGTCTCCCGAGGGCACAGGGGGGACCCGGACACCGAACAGACCAGAAGGTGAAAGTGGGGCGTCCAGAAGGAAGACCCTGTCCTTCTCTTTCATGTCGGACAGGGTCAACCAGAGATGTCTCTCCGCGACCACAAGGGCTGCCATAGACCGCCCAATAGCACGGGCGGTCTCCTTAGTGGCGCGGAGAGACAAATCAGCGGTCCTCCTAAGCTCAGAGATATCGCTGTCTTTTATCTCTTCGCCTTCATCCAGCTCTTTGAGCAGGTCGGCTTGGTACGCCTGTAACACCGACATGGTGTGCAGACACGCACCAGCCTGACCTGCGGCCGTGTACCCCTTGCCCACCAACGCTGAGGTGACACGCAGCGGCTTGGAGGGCAAGACCGGAGCCTTCAGAGATGATGCGGACTCGGGGGACAGATAGCTCGCGAGCGTCTGTTCCACCCGAGGCATCGCTCTATACCCTCGCTCATCCAGCCCCGCCACATAGCCGTAGTTATAAGAGGCGGGGATGAACAAGCGGGACGAGAAGGGCGTGTTCCATGATCTCGACACCTCAGTGTGGAGATCAGGAAAGAAAGGAAGGCTCCGGCGTGCTGGAGGTGGTCGAGACCGCAGAAATCTCTCGTCCAACTTACTCTTCTGCGGTTCGACTAATGGGTCGGCGGGCCAATAGATGCTCAATTTGGCCACCGCACGAGTCACCACCTCCAACAGCTCCTCGTACTGGGGAAACTGTGGTGCTGCAGCCTCCTCTAAACTCACCACATCAACCTCCTCAGAGGAAGATATGGGGAGCGTGGAGGCCGACCCCCGGGGGGAAGAAACCGCAGCGCGGGCTTCCGATCCCGAAGGCCGGGCAGCGGATTTGGTGGGTGAGGCAGGAGATAGGGGATCACCCGTCTCCATACCCTCCACCAAATCCAATTGCGATCCCCACGAATGCAGCCGCCGCTCCGCCTCGGCGGAAGCGGGACCGGACCCGTGGGGAACGCTAATGAAGGCTCCCTCCGCGGAGAAGAGAGCCTTCCGGGAGCGGAGCAAACGCATTGGAAGGACATCACAATGCGGGCAATCGCCCCCCTCGAGGGCCGATGCCGCATGCTCCGCTCCCATACAAGCCACGCATAGAGCGTGTGTATCCCCGCTCGAGATGTAACGAGAGCAGGGAGGAACACACGCTCTAAAACCTGGCTTGCTTATATGCTTGGATTTCTGGCTTGATTTAGACATCTGTCTCGAAATAAAAGTGGTGCGAACTAGCAACCAAAAAGAGACAGCACAGACACATACACAGAGCGCTGCTGAAAGACAGAAGCTGACGCTCGTTCTGGCGCACGTGCTTTTATGCTTCCTGGTCAGTGACGTCACCCGCCTATGACGTCTCGTTCTTTCATTGGTTTGATTCTACACGTGATTCAGAGCGCGATCACGCTGGAGGCGTTCCCCTAGCGTTTCGACGCGGCTCGAGTTCCCTTCGGGGAACAGGAAAACTGTTTTCTTCACATTGCCAAATTCTAAATGTACCCCTAATTATAGAATGACCCATATGTGATGACAACGTTCAAAAGTATCAGTTTTCAAATCACACAAAATGTTAAAACAGCTTTGAAACCACAACATAATACTCTTCAAGTAACTGTGTGAAAATTAGGCTTTATTAATCAAAACTCGGTACCTGTAAATCATCTACCTCTAGTGTTCATTTGAACTGGAAACTGCAGTGATTTGTTTATATAAGTACGTTTATTTTATTTATTTATTTTTTTGTTTAGTTTTGCAGCAATGCATATAGAGCCACGTATTTCCAACGAGCCTATGTTGAAAAATTTCCAGACAATTTACAATATGTTCATGTCTTTTTTTCTTCAGCTGAAAAGAAATTAAGGTTTTTGAGGAAAACATTCCAGAATTTTTCTGCATATAGTGGACTTCAATGATGGCCAACAGATTGAAGGTCCAAATTGCAGTTTCAATGCAGCTTCAAAGGGTTCTACAAGATCCCAGCTGAGGAATAAGGGTATTGTCTAGCAAAACAATCAGCCATTTTCTAAAAAAAAAAGTAGTATACACTTTTTAACCACAAATACTTGTCTTGTGCTAGTTCTGCGATGTGCATGAGTGTTTCCGCACATTACATAATCACATTGAGAAGGTCATGCATGGTTTTTAGGCTTTGTCTATGTACTCCAGTTCAAAAAGGTAGTGTAGGGCAGGGCAAAAAACACAATCTGTGAGGTTAAGATTAGCATTTGTGGGTAAAAAGTATATCATGTTTTTTTTTTTTTAGAAAATGACTGATTGTTTCGCTAGATAAGACCCTTATTCCTTGGCAGGGATTGTGTAGAGCCCTTTGAAGCTACACTGAAACTAGCAATTTTGACCTTCAACTCGTTGGATCCCATTGAAGTCCACTATATGGAGAAAAATCCTGGAATGTTTTCCTCAAAAACCCTAATTTCTTTTCAGCTGAAGCGATAAAGACATGAACATCTTGGATGACATGGGGGTGAGTAAATTACTAGGAATTTTTTATTCTGGAAGTGAGCTCATCCTTTAACACATTTTATGCTCAGCACAGGCAGGCCTATGCACATGAATTCAGAAACAAGAGTTTCACAGAGAATAATATATTATGCGTGTTATCTTTAGCATTAGTCTAAGACTTTGAATAAGTCCCTCGCATTCTGTTTGTATGTTTTGGTTTTAAAACCCGATCTGTAAAAAGATGTTTAGTAATCCTCATGAGCAAACATGAGTCATAAGTGACAGTATTATTTGGTTTTGGTGCATATGTACCATGTTTGTAAGTGTCTCTCTACACCTCCATCTGTGTTTCTGTTATGGCTTGTATATGTGTGTGTCCTGGTGTGGTATATTGGGTCATATCTGCGGTCTGCGTGCCATCCTCTTATGGAGATTAACGCTCTCATCCCTGTCATCTGCTATTCCTGAATGCTGTAATTTACTTTGCCACACTCTGTTTCTCATCTCGCAAAAAAACATGTACACATCATATGCTCTCAGCCACATTCCCCCTTGAGCTCTCTGGGAAAGAGAAACATGGAAAAGCTGGAGACATGTGCCTGACACTTTAACTTAGGGAGTTAGTGTCAAAAACAGAAACACTACCCATGAGGTTCTTCAAAGTCTGATCTGTCCACATATGGAATCTATGAAGCAGCGCTGTGCCATAGTCAGTTCAAACCTCAATATTGAAGTGAACAAAAGGAATGTTTCTAACACATGTATGAACCATAAAAAAAGAAAAAGAAAGAAAGAAAGAAAGAAAGAAAAAAAGAAAGAAAGAAATGTGTGTGTATATATAAAAATTACTGGTATTTGTACTGGTCATTAAATTTGATTTTGTGTGTCACAAAGTTTTTTTTTTTTTTTTTTTACATGTTTTTGTAAGATGTCTCTTACACTACAATAAAAATACAGTAAAACTTTAATATTGTGAAATAAAAATAAAAAAATTCACATGATCCTTTAGAAATCATTCTTATATGCTGATTTGGTACTCCAGAAACATTTCTAATTATTATCAATGCTGAAAAAAATATTTTTTTTGTTCTTAACATTTATTTGGAAACCATGATACACTGTTTTTAGAATTTTTGATGAATAGAAAGTTAAAAAGAACAGCATTTGTTTGACATTTATTTTTTGTAACAATATAAATATCTTAAAATTGAAATGTAATGTATTTTTAAATGCAATTTAATTCAAATAAATTTCATTTAATTTGAAAGAAAATTAAATATAATTTTAAATTAATATTTTTTTTACTATGTATTATTATTAATACTATGTATTATTATTATTATTATTATTATTATTATTATTATTTAATTTGTTCTGTATAAAAGATGCTGAATTTCTTTAAAAAAACAAAAGTACTTTTTGTTTACTGTAATCGAACACAAATATGTATGACACTTTACTGTAATCCTTGATTAGAACAGCATTTGTTTGACATTTATTTTTTGTAACAGTATAAATGTCTTTAAAATTTAAAATTAATGTATTTTTAAATGTAATTTAATTCAAATTAATTTATTTAATTTGAAAGAAAATTAAATATAATTTTAAATGATTTTTTTACTATGTACTATGTATTATTATTATTATTATTATTTAACTTGTTTTGTATAAAAGATGCTGAATTTCTTTAAAAAAACAAAAGTTGTCCACTTTACTGTAATCCTTGAGAAATCATTCTTAATTGCTGATTTGATGTTCAAGAAACATTTCTAATTATTATCAATGCTAAAAAAATATTTTTTTTGTACTTAACATTTATGTGGAAACCATGATGCACTGTTTTTAGAATTTTTGATGAATAGAAAGTTAAAAAGAACAGAATTTGTTTGACATTTATTTTTTGTAACAATATAAATGTCTTAAAATGTAAATGTAATGCATTTTTAAATGCAATTTAATTAACATAATTTGATTTAATTTGAAAGAAATTTAAATATAATTTAAAATAAATTCTTTATCATTACTATTGTTTTTGGTTTATAAAATATGCTCAATTTCTTTCAAAAAAAGTCACATGATCCTTCATAAATCATTGTAATATGCTGATTTGGTGCTCGAGAAACATTTATAATTATGATCAATGCTGATAATCTTTATTACTTAACATTTTTTGTGGAAACTGTGATACGTTGTTTTTAGAATTCTTGATTAATATAAAGGTAAAAAGAACAGTATTTTTTTAATGTATATTTTGTGACAATATATGTCTTAAATTTACATTTAATGAATTTTTAATTTTAATTTAATTTTAAAAATGCATTAAATTTTTCAGAAAATTAAATATAATTTAAAATTATTTTTTTATTATTACTAAATTGTTCTTGCTTTGTAAAAGCTGCTCAATTTCTTTCTCTCTTTCTTCCAAAAAAAAAAAAAAAGACTGGGTGCTGCAGTGTTATCTAATATGATGATTATCCAAATTCACGTGCATCACACTTTTAAGCTAGACTGGGCTTCAGACAGTGATCGGCCATTTTATCCACTTCAACTCCCTTGTATATAATTTACACTCGTGAATATAGAGACGGCAAGGTGATGAAGTTGCTCCTTCTCTATAAACACCATGTTGGCAAGATTCCTAGAGGAAAAACGTTCAAATTCACACGCGGCGGCACTCAGAAATGAATTCCATACACACACACACACAGTCAGGCAACTTTATACAGAGGTCAAAGGGATTGTCAACTTAAGGTCAGCAGAGTTCAAATGGCCTCTACTAAGTATAAATCAAACAAACTTTGTCCTTGTCCTTGGGCGGCAAAAGTAAGAGATGAGGGAGGGAGAGAAAAAGGGAGAAATGGTGTGGCTTTGACTAACAGCCTCACTCTGTTTTCAATTTGTCCTGTCAGTGTTTTTGTGGAGCGCTGTGTGATGGAGGTACGGAAGAGGGTGAAGGAGGGGTTCTAACTGTTCTCACTAATCACATTAGGACTTACTCAGCCTCTGGCAGCTTTCAGTAGGACGTCCCATTCGAAAATATTGATTCTCTACGGAGAGGTATGATCCAAAATATTGTTCTAGTCCCAACTTGTGAAGAAACGTTATACCCGTTTCTTCAACCGAAAGAAAAAATAAACTGCAGAGGTAGATGTGACACAAACCCAACAACAAACCCCTACCATGACACCAAATATCTGTCTTTTATCTTTGCTGAACAAGGACTTTTTGTTCAAAGAGCTTGACCTAGATAAAAGAGCTAAACTACTACACTACCAGTCAAAAGTTGGGCCACATTTCTGAATAATAATAAAGTCATCAAAACTATCAAATAACACAAAGGGAAGTGTGGGAATTATGTATTGACCAAAAAATGTTAAATAAAAAACGACTTCATATTTCTGGTTATTCAATCCATGGACTAGATTACAGCTCTGCACATGCTCAACCGATTCCATGACGTGCATCCTGAGATGATTTTTATTGAAGGTCAGATGTATGCTGTGCTCTCAATGGCTGCTTTTATATCATTAAACAGCCTAATTCAGCTATTAAATTAAAAAATGAAGGCAAAAATTCAAGTATTTCTAAACTATTGACTGGCAGGGAAATTTTAATAATCTTGTTGATTTAAAGATGAAGTGTGTCACCAAACTGACAATAAATAAAAATAAATAAATAATACTACTAACTTATACAAATAATACTAATACTAGACTGTTTCCTTAGAACAAGTTTTTACATTTCAGCTAATCTAAGAAGGGTAAAATGAGAGTTAATTTTAAAGGATTAGATTTAAGTATTTTTTTTAAAATATAATACAATGAAATATAATAAAAAGTTTTCCAAAACCCATCTAAATTTAAACTTGAAGTCATTTCCATTTGTCACTTACACAGTCAGTATTTCTAGAGCACATGTAAGTGGTCTTGTCCCGGTTTCAGTGGCCACAAGGTGCATTCCAGAGGAAACAGTAGACATGCACATTTGACCTCAGGTCTCACCTGGTTGCCAGGCAACAGTGAGGTCTGTCTGTCCCCCTGTAGTGTGCTGTGTCTGAGTCATAATCACAGTCACACCAGGGTCAGATTGTCATCTCTCTCTCTCTCACACACACACACACACACACACACGGTGTGAGGGGTGTCGGTGGATCGACATGGCAAGAAATTATATATGTGACCATGGATCACAAAACCAGTCATAAGGGTCATTTTTTCAAAATTAAGATTTATACATCATATGAAAGCTAAATAAATAAGCTTTCCATTGATGTATGGTTTGTTAGGACAGGACAATATTTGGCCGAGATACAACTATTTAAAAATCAGGAATCTGAGGGTGCAAAAAAATCAAAATATTGAGAAAATTGCCTTTAAAGTTCTTCAAATAATGTTCTTAACAATGTATATGACTAATCAAAAATTAATTTTCATACATTTACAGTAGGAATTTTACAAAATATCTTCATGGAACATGATCTTTACTTAATTTCCTAATGATTTTTGCCATAAAAGAAAAATCAATAATTTTGACCCATACAATGTATTTTTGGCTCTTGCTACAAATAAACCCCAGCGACTTAAGACTGGTTTTGTGGTCCAGGGTCACATATTTATTCACTTATTTATATAATGATTTATGCCCCACTTGTAATGATTTACAACACATTTTAATTTAATTTAATTTAATTTAATTTAATTTAATTTAATTTAATTTTATTTAATTTTATTTTATTTTATTTTATTTTATTTTATTTTTTACTAATAAAAATAGTTTAAAACAACTATTGGTTTCGGATGGTTTCACCTGACTACCAGTCTTTTTTGTCTTGTTTTTCATTAAATTAAATTAAATTACATTAAATTAAATTTTAGTTTATATTTTATTTTATTTTATACAGATCGGAAAGCCTCTGGAAGTTTGTAGATATTAAAAATATTTTATTTTATTTTATTTTATTTTATTTTATTTTATTTTCAGAAAGCATCTGGAAGTTTTGAAGTCTGTAGATACTAAAAAAATAACCATTTAACACATAACATCCTTTAAAAATACTTACTTCAAAACTGCGTAAGAATGTAATACTTGTTTTAACATAATATAGTTGGAATTCATTTAGTTTTCCTTTTTTTCTGGCCCTTGGCATTATTAATACTTTTTGAAAAATAAGATATATTTTCTGAAAATAAATTTCTGACACAATATTACCTCCTAGATAAATTCATTGTTTTAAAGGGATAGTTCACCCAAAAAATTCTGTCATTAATTACTCACCCTCATATCGTGCAGATTGACGAATAAAGTCGTTATTTTTGTTTTCTTTGCGCATTAACGGTATTCTCATAGCGTCATAAAATTACGGTTGAAACACTGATGTCACATGGACTATTTAAATGATACTCTTACTACTATTTGGGGCTGTAAATTCAGGGTCAGAAATCTTGGATTTCATCAAAAATATCTTAATTTGTGTTCTGAAGACCAACAAAGGGCTTACGGGTTTCAAACTATATGAGTGTGAGTAATTAAAGACAAAGATGTCTTTTTTGAGTGAACTATCTATTCATAGATTAAAAACAAGAACATGGAATAAGAAAAAAGAAAGAAAAAGCAAACAAAAAAAATGCAGTTCAGAAGGGCTTGACATGATGAAGGCAGTATTTTCACAAGTTACCGTAATAAGTCAACTTGATTCTAAAAAAAATAATTTTGCGGTCAGAATGACTTTATTTTCAATCAGAAAGAGCGTCAAAGAACATCAAGCTACAGTTCAGGAACACTGACCGACAATGACATTCCCACCCATGGAAAATCAAAATAAAATAAACCTAAAAATGAATTTCCTGAGTTATACTGCAGATTAAATAAATAAAGCCCAGACTTTGAAAAGTCCTTTATACTGTGACAAGCTTTTTCCCTCACAGGCATCAAAACCCAACGCACCAAACCGTATCATGTCTAATAGCTTGTTTGCTCTGCCGCCACGCTTGGTTGTAGTCCAAGAACAGATGGCAGGAAAGTCACCGCACTTTGCGTTTTCAGGTTGAGCGTGTGCCCGGGACGGACGTGTTTATCAGAACGCTGGGTCACTCTCTGCACGTCTGGGTCTCTGAGGCCACCGTGGCATCTTTCCCCACTGCTTTTTACAGCTCGCCTTAAATTCGCCCGTTTAGGAACGACAGATGTGAGGAGCGAGGGAAAGGGAAGGTTAAAGAGCAAAGAGCTTAATTTGCTTGGCTCGCTGAGGTCTGTCCTGCAGAAACTCGATAGTGGACGCAGGAGAGGGCCAGGGCAGGAAAGAACGCCGCTGAGCTTTGATGTACCTCCAACAAGTGTCACGTTCCCATTTAGATTTTATCTATTTATAGCCAAGACAGATTTAAATATTGATAGGCGGTAATTGTGACAGGATCCCTCAGCGGGACAATCGCGAGTAGACAACGCTAATTCCAGATAACCTTCAATAAACTAATCCGAATGAAATACAGCCGTCACCCACCTGTTCCAAATCCCTATTTTAATAACCTTGTGCACACTATGAGATGATATGGAGTCTGATAATAAGATCGGGGATCCAACAGGGTCGTTTGCGGGGTAGAGGTCAAAGGTCACGTTCTCGAGTTTGTGTTGGCAGAATGAGTGCGACAGAAAGCGCTAGATGGTGCCTGCCATTCGCGGTTTTAATAAGGACGGCGTCTAGTTGATCAAAGGTAACGTTGTTTTGCAGGTGTTGTTGACTGGATAAAAATGTGCGTCTGCGCTTCAGTGGGTGTATCATGCGATGGTTGTTTACACACATGGGACACGGGTGGCAGGTCTGCAAACATTCTGTTTGAGCAAATATAAACAAGTTTTTTTTTCTGCGTGTGTCCTTTGAGTTGGAGAACAAAAGTGAGGAGTTTAAAAAAAGAGAAGAAAAGAGCAAAGAAAAGGATGATCAAAGCCAGAAAGATGCGTTTGAACTGCTGTGGGAGGGGAAAATACGCCTGTCTGCCTCATGTAGGTGGACACTGCAGAAAACCTTCCCAGCATGCAGTGCGCCACCCCACTGAACGCTGTTGAACAAGCTCTTCTGTATTATATACTACAGGTTGGTATTCGGATTTGAATAGAAACCTGCATTTTGGTGTCATGGGATGTCAGGATTACTCGTACTGACAGGGCCTTACAAATAGCTACTTTATCAGGTGTATATTTCAGGGCTGGTTGCTATGGTTACCTCGCCAAATGGGACAACTGTAACAACATTAAGCTGCTTGCGTGTTTTCCGTTGCATTAAGTTTTATGTTGGACGCTGATAAAGCAGGACAAATCCTGTAATTATGTGTCATTTGTATTGCATGTTTTGTTTAAAAAATCTTTTAGACATCTGAGTTGTGTTAATGGTGCCAAAGGACAATTTGCATTTGAATTGCAATTTGAATTACAGATTGAGACTTGGAAATTACCTTTATTTTTAGCACAGGGGTTTTCAAACCAGGGCTCTAGAGGGTCATGGTAAATTTGCAAGATTTTATTATTATTTTATATATATATATATATATATTTTTTTATTTTAAAAAAAAAAAATATTTCAAATAAAGTTAGGTTTGTAATAAAGTAAAAAAAACGTTATTTATTGATTGATTGACTGATTGATTGATTTACTGATTCATTCATTCATTTCATTTCATATTTACCAAAGCATTACAGTTTTTTCTTTCTAAAACTGTTTAGAAATCATGAGGGGAAAGATATGACATAAATATCTGTCAGATAATATTGTAACAGTTAATAATAATACTAAAAAAGTATTTTAGAAAAAACACATTTCCCACACAGTATAATACAACGGCATTGTAGTGCCACTTTAAAGTTTACAAGATTAAAGCTGTACTATTTTGAGAAAAAAAAGTCAAAATTATGAGAATAAAGTCACAGCAATACAAGAATACATTATAAATATTTTGAGAATAAAGTCAAAACTATGAGAATAAAGTCTAAATATCTTGAGAATCAAGTCAAAATTATGAGCGTAAGGTCTAAATATTTTGAGAAAAAAAAGTCAAAACTATGAGAATAGTCAAAATATTTTGAAAACAGTCAAAATATTTTGAGAATAGTCAAAATATTGGGAATAGTCAAAATGATGAGAATAAAGTCAAAATATTTTGAGAATAAAGTCAAAATATTTTGAGAATAAAGTCAAAATGACAAGAATAAAGCCAAAATCTTTTGAGAAAAAAGTCCAAATTACGAGAATGAAACCGTAATATTTTGAAAAAAGTCAAAATTCTGAGAATAAAGTCAATATATTTTGAGAAAAAAAGTCCAAATTACGAGAATAAAACTGCAATATTTTGAAAAATCCAAAATTATGAGAAAAAAGTCAAAATATTTTGAGAATAAAATCAAATTTACGAGAATAAAATAAAAATATTTTGAGAAAAGTCAAAATTATGAGAATATAGTGAAAATATTTTGAGAAAAGTCAAAATTACAAGAATAAAGCCAAAATATTTTAAGAAAAAAATGTCAAAATTACGAGAATAAACAGTAATATTCTGAAAAAAGTCAGAATAAAGTGAAAATATTTTGAGAATAAAGTGAAAATTATGAGAGTAGTCAAATGTTTTGAGAATAAAGTGAAAATTAAGAAAATAAAGTGAAAATTAAGAGAATAATCAAAATATTTTGAGAATAAAGTCAAAATTATGAGAATAAAGTCACAATATTTTGAGAATAAAATCAAAATTATGAGAATAGTCAAAATATTTTGAGAAAAATCTAAATTATGAGAGTAAAGTTGAAATATTTTTAGGAGAAAAAGGTCAAAATTACGAGAAAAATGTCATAATACAAGAATGAAGTCAAAATATTTTGAGAATAAAGTCAACATTATGAGAATAAAGCAGTAATATTTTGAGAAAAAGTCAAAATTACAAGAATAAAATCATAGCAATACGAGAATAAAGTCTAAATATTTTGAGAAAAGTCAAAATTATGAGAATAAAGTTGAAATATTTTGTCTTTATTCTCGTAATATTTACTTTATTCTCGTATTGCTATGACTAAAAGTTACTATAATTTTGACTTTTTTCTCAAAATATTATGACTTTAATCTCATAATCTTGTTTTTTTTTTTTTTTAAATATGGCACTAAAACGCTGTTGTAGTATCATATGGATTTTATGAATAAAATTTAAAACAAATATATAGCCACTTTTTTATTTTAGAAAAAAATGTTTCTCTAAAAAGAGGTCATTATTTTTAAAATCTGTCACATCAAAAACTTTAAAAAAACTTTTGCTCTAATAAACCCAGTTTTGATTTATATGATATCTGAGATGGAAATCACAGCGAATGATAATGTGAGGAAATGTCAGTACTTGAGCACTCCCACAGGCACTCCCATCATAAAAAGGGCGTTTTCTTTCCAAGGGAGTCGTTAAAGAAATCATAAACATACTAAACAAGCCTTAATTAAAGGCAGAGCATTTTCACGTTTTTATTTCTAATATGATTTTAGTGATTAGCAGATCTTAAGGTCAATTGCGGTTTTGGCGGGACGTGGTGCCGATGATTTCTTTTACGCGTTACACAAATCCAGCAATGACTCGCATTCCTGGCAGCCTGCCTGCAATAACAAGTCAGCATTTTAAGCAAACCCTAAAACCGCATCTCATTTGGTTTTACAACCCAATATAAGGAAAGTTGGTCGTCACCCAACATTTAATTCCTGGTTTCCGTCAGGCCGATAAGAAAGGCGATGGGAGGGGAAATACCTGCATTCAGTGTAAACGCCATATGACAAGCTGAACATTGGTAGCTCAGTAGAAGAAGGATCTCAGGACTTCATCATTCTGCCATTGCAGGTGACGGTAAATTTATTTACAGTGCCCAAATCATTCCTATGGAAGCCCATTTCTGCCACTGAAAAAAAATAAAGAAAAGGGACTTTTTATCTCTCAATTCTGATTTTTGTTTTACATCTCACAATTCAGACTTTTTTTCTCAGAATTGCATGATACACACTTGCAATTCTGACTTTTCTGACAAAACTTAGACTTTCTTACAAAACTTGGACTTGTGAGAAAAGTCAGAATTGCAAGATACAAGCTTGCATTTGCAAGAAAAAAAATTAGAATTTAGAGTTTTTATCCTCTATATTGTTTATATTTTATTTCTCGCAACTGTGTCAAAGTCACAATTCTGAGAAATAAAGTCAGAATTGCAATATATAAACTCACAATTCTGACTTTTCCCCCAGAATTGCGAATTTACATTGCACAATTCTAAATGTATAACTTGGAATTGTAAGAAAAGTCAGAATTGTGAGATGCAAACTCGCATTTGCGAGAAAAAAGTCAGAATTGAGAGTTTTTATACTTTATATTGTTTATAATTTATTTCTCACAACTGTGTGTAATAAAGCCAGAATTGCAATATATAAACTCACAATTCCTTTTTTTCAGAATTTTGGGTTTACATCTCGCAATTGTGAATTTGCAACACGCAACTGCAAGCTATTTAGTCATAATTATGCGATACAAACTTGAAATTCTGAGAATATATAAGTCTTTTTTCCCCCCTCAGAATTGGATTTTAGAACTTGCAATTGAGACTTCATCAGAATTGAGAGAAAAATGTCAGAATTGTGAGATGCAAACTCGCATTTGCGAGAAAAAAGTCAGAATTGAGAGTTTTTATACTTTATATTGTTTATAATTTATTTCTCACAACTGTGTGTAATAAAGTCAGAATTACAATATATAAACTCACAATTCTGATTTTTTTTTTTATTGCGACCTTACATTGTGTAACTCTGACCTTATAACTTGGAATTGCGAGATACAAACTGAGTCAGAATTGCGAGTTTTATCTTTTATACCTTATTTCACACAAATGCATGTAATAAAGTCAGAATTACAAGATATAAACTTACAATTCTGAGAAATGAGTCACGATTGTGAGTTTATATCATGCAAAGAAGAAAGAAAGGTTTAAAATGTCAAGAGGGTGAGTAAATGATAACGCTGTCTTCATTTTTGGTGAACTATCCCTTTAAGTTACATTTTATTGCATTAGATGCAAAATATGAAACTAAACAAACAACGCTAGAACTTTTCACAAAACTACCCTCACGTTTCTCAGCCATCATCCAGATGTAGTTTATCAAATTAACTACGGACATGTTTCACTAATGTTTGACAACCAGCAAGTATCCAAATGCTTTCAGTCTTAACTTTAATACAATGTATTCATTGTTTCATAATGGGAAACCTAACAAACGTCATTTTGTGAAATGTTTTGCTTGAAAAGTGTAATTGTATTCTTTCATTTTTAATTGTTTTTTAAGTGTTCGAATTCGTTTTGGGGTCTCTGTATGTGATAAAAATTGTTTTATTTGAACAAAGCCTGCATAAAGTACAAAACTGTGGCTATCATTGTTTCTTTTTTGGGAGGCGTTTGCATCCGTTTGTAATCAATTGCCAATAGAGTGCTGAAATGAGAAATGAGATACAATCACCATCATAGAAATCCTCCAGATAATTATGTTTATAAGCAGTTCCAAGACCCTCTATAGTCTTCAATCAAGGTGCCTGTCAAAATGCAGAACACAGTAATCTTTGTAATCTGTCCTGCTCATGAGGACTGCCTGGAGGGATGGCAGTGTTAGTGTAAAGAGAAAAGTTAAGGGCGCTTTGGAAGCGAAATCAATTTTTTTTTTTTTTTAAATGGTGAAGAGAAAATGTTGTGACAAGCTGGCGGTGTTTATCCAACGTTCAAATGCTCTGCACTGCCATGTTTTCCATCCAGTTGACCCCTGGCCTTTTAATTAGTGCTCTTTAAGAGGGAGGCATGTATGGGCCATACAGCAAGACAGGTGCTGACAGATTGGGAGGGGGTGTGAGGTTCCATTGATCAGCAGCAAGATGGAGAAAGGGGGTGAGAGAGGGTCCAGGGGTGCTGTGCATCAATTTTTAGAAGGGTATCCATTGCCAGTTGATAAAATCTCACAATTCTGACTTTTTTTCTTGCAAAGGCGAGTTTTAATCCCGTGGTTCTGACTTATTTCTTACAATTGCAATATTATATCTCGTAATTCAGATTTTTTTTTCTCTCAGAATTGTGAGATATAAACTCGCAATTGCGATTTATGAAGTTCAATTCAGAGGGGAAAAAAAAGAATATGTTCTTAGAATTGCTCATATCTCACAATTCTGACTGAATAACTCACAATAGTCAGAATTGCAAGATATAAACTTGAAATTCTGAGAAAAAAAGTCAGAATTGTTAACTTGCTATTGTTAGTTTATATCTCACAACTATGAGGAAAAAAAAAGTCAGAATTGCATGTTTGTATTATGCTATTGAGAAAAAAAAGTCATGATTGTGAAATGTAAACTTGAAAATGCAAGAAAAAGTCACAATTGTGAGATAAAAGATCACAATAAGCTTTTTTTTTATTATTATTATTTTTTATTCAGTGGCAGAAACAGGCTTCCATAGCTTTCATTTAGCACACAAAAAGTTTTGGGAGTTTTTTAAATATCTGGTTGATTTATTTATTTGTTTACTTTTAAATTTAAATCAAGAAAGCTACAACTGAACAGATCATTCCAACACTATTTAATAAATACATTTTAAAACAATGTATTAGTAAAATATTCATTTTTATTGAATTTTTTTTTGTTCACCAAGGCTGCATGTATTTGAACAAAAACAATAATAAAAACAGTAATATTGTGAAATATTATTACAATTTAAAAGAACTATTTTCTGAAATTAGCAATTGCGAGTTATAAAGTCTCAGAATTGTGAGTTTATATCTCACAATTCTTACTTAATAACTCACAATTGTACATTATAGGGTCAGAAATACGAGATATAAAGTTGGAATTCTGAGAAAAAAGTCACAATTGTGAAATATAAACTTCCAATTCTGAGAAAAAAGAAAATTCTCAGAATTGTAAGTTTAGATTGTAATTCTGACTTTATTTCTCAGAACCGTGAATTGTGACTTTCTGACACAATTCTGACTTTTTAATTTGCAATTACGAGTTTATGTCTCACTATTGTAAGAAAAAAAGTCTGAACTGCGAGTCTGTGTCTTGCAGTTCTGAGAAAAAAAGTCAGAACTGCAAGATGTAAACTCGAAATTAAGAGGAACAATTGTTTTCATAACTGTTTTTGTATTTTTTGCTTTTATTTTCATGCATTTGATCAAAAACAGTAAAAACAGTAATACTGTGAAATATTATTACAATTTATAATAATTACTTTCTATAATAAGATATTCCTGTGATGACAAAGCTGAATTATTCAGCGTTCATTATTTAAGTCTTCATTGTAATATGCTGGTTCGGTCCTCAGGAATCTTATTAATATCAATGTTGAAAACAGTTGTGTTACTATTTTTGTGGAAATCATGATATATATCTGGTACACAACTTAGAAGAGAGCACATATTTTCTGAACCCACCCATTTCTCATGTGACCAAAAGTATTTGAACATGTGACAGACAGGTGTGTTTTGTAGCTCTGGTGTGTCCTAATACATTGATCATTCAAAATATAAATAGCACTGAATGTGCTGTGTTTCAGATTTGGGTTTTGGCAGCATTTGTAGTTAGACGTGTAACCAACATGAAAACCACAGAGCTGTCTATGGGTGAAAAACAAGTGATTGTGAAGCCGAGAGAAGATGCATTGCACAAACATTGGTTATAGCCAGTGCAATATCCTAAGGAAGAAAGAAACCACTAGTGTAGTAAGTAACAGACCTGGAATGGGTAGACTCCTAAGAATAAGAAGGCCAGGCTGGAATTTGCCAGAAAGTACAGAGGCTGATGAGACAAAGACCAAAGTGATAGAAAGGCTAAAGTTTGGTGATGTCAATGGGTCACAGGCTTGAAGCAATTATTGCAAGCAAAGTATTTGCAAATAAATATTAAGTCTTATTCACTTAAATCTAGTTTAAGTCAATCCAGATGTAAATACCTGGAAATAAAACCTGAAATGTTGATCTCTTGTCTCATATTCATCTTTTGATGTCAAATCCAAATGTTTTTAGTTTACAGCAAAAATAAAGGAATTTGCCTCACTCTTCCAATACATTTGGAGGGGAGTGTATATATATATATATAAGAGGTCGCGTTAACCGAAAATTCTCCATCATTGACAGAAATTTTTAATCAGTGACGGAAAAATCTGAAGGCCGTCTGTCATTTTGACAGATTACGCTGAGGGTGATCTATTGTAAATTGTAGCTGTAATTCCCCCTCCTGTCCAGTTGGTGGCAAATGCGCTCCAGTCTGGCAGCAGAGCCTAGGATACAGTAAAAAAAAAACGAATCTATAATCACAAATGTTTTGCTATGCGTTTGATTATGCACAAGCGAGTGCACAGAAACTACAAAGATCTATCACGCCACATTAAAGAGCGCCAAAATGGTATTTATTGCTTGAATTTACAAAGGAAATTCACAGAACTTGAAATCTGAGACTTTGTTTCATATCAAAAGTAACACAAAGCCTAGCCTATTGCTATTTATTGGAGGGAAGACGCACTATGTACTGTCCATTCATCAACTGAAAACAGCACAGACCAAAAATCTTTTTTTTTTTTTTTTTAACCCAGCCCTAGCTTATTTTGCTGTTTTTAAACATTGCGCTGTCGTCCTGTACGTTCATGATTAAAAAAAGAACATGTGAACAAAATAAAAGCAATCAAATGTGTTATTCTAATTAAAATATGAAAATTAAAATGACGGGTAATAATAGATTATGACAGAATTTTTACGACCCTGTTCATCAAAATGATGGACAACGTTGAAGTCTAGCGCAATCTCTGATATATATATATATATATATATATATTTAGGATTATTTGATGGATAGAGAAGTTAAAAAGAACAGCATTTATTTAAAATGGCTTTTCTGGTAACATTATAAATGTTTTACTGTCAGTTTTGATCAATTTATTGCATCTTTGCTGAATAAAACTATTCATTTCTTACTAAATAGATAAAAACTGACCCTTTTTGAAGATTTGAATGGTGTGGTATATTTAACAATATCGTAAATGGTTAAAAAAAAAAAAACTACTTTTGATTTAATGTTCACTTAGCTCTAATGGGTAAGGCTAGGGGAGGGGAGGTGTCTGAGGTGAGGGGTGACCAATCACGTTGTTACATTATTTGTCTTGGATCTACAGCCTGTATACTGACTAATTCAGTGTGTTCAAACTTGAGGCTGTGCCGAAATCCCCCTTCTAGTAAACATACTCGAGTACACTTAAGCAGACACGCTCTCTCGTACAAAAAACACATACACACACACCAACAGGCTGACTCTATCAACATGATTGATGCCTGCTTTCTGGCTGCCTTTCCTCCAGCACGAATTTGCAGAGTGTGCCTCACACACACACACAAACGCACACACAGACAGACTAACTTTGAAAGTCAGTGTTTTATAAATCAAACGTAACTGAGGGAGGCTCACAAGGTGGAGGGGGAACGTCTCACTTCAGATTCCACCCGAAACTTCTCCAAACTTTCTTCATTGACGTCTTTCTTGTTCTCCGTAAACTTCACGTCTCATTTTCTGCCGCGTCCTTTGAGTCCTCTGTCTTTTCATTTAGATCTGCCAGTGGCGGCGCAAACAAAAGAAAAGATTTCAGATTCAAATCTACCCATGATGCTCCACCCAACAGCAAGGTTTCATTGATCCTCGCCTTACCCCAATCACGTCAGAGAAGGACCACTGAAGGATTCGATTCTCTTTCACACCCTCAACCGATCTCGGCTCTTCCTCGCTTCTTGTTTTCTCACACCGCTCGCTCCCAAACAGACACGGGCAACTGCAGCGCCATAAATTTCTCTCACCACGAGATACATCCTCATTACGGAGCGCCGGCAGGGAAACGGCTGACAGCTCTCTCTCTGCACCTGTTAGTCCTATGCCTGTTTGCACTCATTGACTCATCTGTAAACGGCTTCAATCTCGACGTCTCTATCTGTGCCAACTAACCCGATGCTTCAAACGTTCGCTGACTCTTTGCTGGCCCGGAGACTCTATCTATAAAAGTTTCATATTTCCTACAGGCAGTCAATTATTGCGCCGGCGTATTCGGTTGCAATAAAAACATCAGTAATCGCTCCGTCTGAGTTCTCCCCGCAGGTTCAGAGCTCTCTTCTGAAGAGCCGGGATATTCAATGACAATTATGGCATTTTTTTCTGCTTTCTGTCTTTAGCTCCCTCATTTTTTGATGTACTTGATCTTCCGCAAATATTGTTGAAGCTCATATGGCAGCGGTTCGGAGTGTAATTGTCAGCTTGGCCATTATAATGATATAATTGATTTCTTTGTTTTCTGTTTAGACAGCTTTGACCTTTTAGCCGGTTTTTATTGCAGTTATGCGAATTAAAATGTGGAAATGTTCGTATTATTTTTAACCGGGCCAATTTTCGTTCTTTTTTCAGATCGCTTCCCTCCTTTTTACCTCAGCGTATCTTGTTTTCTCCCGTCAGGCTTTGCAATAATTTACGCACTCCAGCATAAGCAGGCATTGTGAAGGTGGCGGTCCGGCTTCATAGGGGCTTTATAATGATATACATCAAGTTTTCAGGACTTTCCTTGGCAGGGAGTCCTTTGGCTTCTGGACTGTTTCCCCTCCCATCTTAGGTGGCGGTTAAATATATCTCAAATCCGTCTTAATGCAGTGGGAATAAAAGAACAGTAATGACACACTGTAAAGTAATACATTTCAAGCTCTGGGTTACTCCCTATGGCCTGTGGATGTATATGTGTGTGTGCGTGTGTGTGAATGACTGTGGCAGCTGGATAAGGCATAAGGAAGCATTAACAGGTTTCTGTGAGTTGTGCTAATGTCTGTGAATTCTGCGGTGGGATTTGACTTTGACTTAACGCAGCAACACCGCAAATGTCTGTCTTCCTCTTGCCGAGCCACACCAGCGTTCTCGCGCACGGAAGTCAGAGCACCTCTAGTGTCACTTTGTGTAATGATAACACTTCCCAGAGTTCTGCTGGTTTGTGTCATCACATACATCTAAATAATACTGTGGTGCAGTAATGGTATCACATCATAATACTATGGTATTTTGAGTGGTGTCCGAGATCACAAGATCACTAATGAAAATCCTTCCATTTAGCTTCTTTTTTTTTTTTTTTTGCTGCCATATTTGCCCAGTGTTGTCACAAATTTTGATGTAAATTCATTTCAAACTAATTGTAGTAAATTTGTAATAATTTTATTATTTAAAAAAAATAATAATAATAAATTAAATTAAATTATTTACTTTTTTGGCTAGTGACCTAGAAATAGTGTAGAATAATAAATTAATTTTGAATAGTAAATTATAATTTTATGTTCAATAAAATAAATGTGTGACAGTGTACACTGGGCAAACATGATATAACTATTTATTTATTTGTGAAAAAAGCTTCAGCATTTTTGGCAGTCAAGAATTTTAATAGTAGTTATTATTATTATTATTATTATTATTATTATTATTTATTTATTGTAATATCAATCCAAATTTAAATTCTATTTAAGGCTGTATTCTACTTATGATTGTGTGTGTATGTATATATATATATATATATATATATATATATATATATATATATATATATATATATATATATATATAATTTTTATTATTATTATTATTATTATTAATGATAAAATATTTAATAGTGTGTATAATATCATGGGTTTTTTCGACATGGTCCTATCACTTTTTTTATAATTATTTATTTTATTTTAATTTAATTTTTAATTTATTTTTTTTTTTTTTTTTTTTGCTGCCATATTTGCCTAGTGTTGTCACATATTTTTTATGTAAATTAATTTCAAATTAATTTTAATATTTTTTTAATTAAGTTTTTAAATACATTTTTTATTATTGATAAATTAAACTGGACTAAGGACCTAGAAATAATGCAGAATAATAAATTCATTTTGAATAGTAAATTATAATTTTAAGTTAAATAAAATAAATTTGTGACAATGAGCACTGAGGAAACATAATATAATTATTTATTTGGCAATCAAAAATATTAACTGTAGTTATTATTAGTATAATATTATAATATTATTATTATTATTGTTATTTATATATATATATATATATATATATATATATCTCAATCCATATTTGGTTCTATTCAACGCTGGATTCTACTATGATTGTATATGATTTTATATTATAAAATACTGTAATTTTGTAATACCGTGGCTTTTTCTCTTTCTTTCTTTTTTTTTTGTATTTTTTGTTAGCAACCATGCAAGAATTCCAATGTGCTGCAATGATTTTATGATTAAACTCACAGTGCGACTCATCTCTTTTTGAGATGTAAATTCAGATATACTCTGCGTGCAATATTTTTAACGTGGTCTAATTATACTTGATCGTATCACTGTAGCACACATGAAAGTCCTCCATATGGCTTTGTGTCTCTCTTGTGAATTCATGATCCCAGACATTTCCCTCATGCTTGTCATTCCTCACTCACAGTCGTCAAAAGCTCTAGCAGGGGGCTGAAGAAAACCGCCCGGATCAGGTGTCCCATAATACCCCTAAACCACTGTAACCTGCACATCAAACAGAGCGGCGGTGGGGTAGATCATAAACCACAGGACCAATAACCAGCCACGCTTTCACAGAACAACTGCCGTTATGGCTGCCCAACTAAAGTGCCAGCAGGAGTCTTGAGAAACACTTGCTTCTTAAGTCTATGTGGTTCTCACTCCTGACCACAAGAGGTGCTAAAATAGCTCCTCAAGTGCAGTATATCATCATAAACCATATCATAATTTATTTGGATTGCTGAGTGGTTGGCTAATTACAGCCTTATTTATTTTTAGCGTACTTTTAAATTACTGCAATGAACAAGTGCAACTAAAGTCATGTGATCGACAACTAAACACAAATCCAAAGTGAAGACTACCAGAACTAACTGGATTGTGAGCGTCTGTGTCCAGCCATATTTGTTCACATGCCCTTATATGAACAAGTGGAACTGGGGATCCATCTGAAAGCGAATGTCTGTCCCAAACTGCCCGATGAAATATGTGAGCCGTCATTGTCCGCTTTGAAGAAAAACAATCAAACGCAGAGGGAGGAATTCCTGTCCTGAAAGAGTGCCGTCATCACAGAGGTGCTCCTCTCTTCACCTTCAAGTTCTACCCTGTTCTCTCCCTCGTTTTCTTTTCCTCTGCTCAGCCTTTTCCCTTCCCACTGTATGAGGGCCGAGTCTGGGCAGCATGTGGCCGCAGGAGTGAGCGCAACAGAGGAAACCTGAGCACAGTGGAGTCTCTAGGTGGATTCTAGCCTTTGTGCCCCTTCAGAGAGCTGCTTTTCCCTTTGACACAGCTGCACAAACTAACCAATGAGAAGACCCACAGTGAACGCTACAACTCAGCATTATGGGTAGAACGTGCACCTCGGAATAGTACAGAACTGTGGGAACTTGAAAGAGAAGTCGCAGTAAAAACGAGGCGTAACTATCACTTACACGCACTCTAGTAGTCCCATGGTTCAGTGATGGTATCGGATGATAATACAATATTTTGATATATACTGTATATATTTATACTTACGCAATATTACACATACAAGAGTGCTGATTTAGACCAACAGCATGACTCCAAGTGCGATACTGCTTTTTATGTAACTTAGACACAATATTTCCAGTCACCTTGGCTGTTTTTGATTTGCCAGTGAAAATAGTCCAAACAAAGTCGCAACAGGAATTTTAGCATCTCTGAGCAACACACAGTTCTTAAGTGAATCAGTGTTTTTGAGACATAGTTACATGAATTGCTTGAAAACTGTAAATTAAAGATTTACACTACCAGTCAAAAGTTTTTAAACAGTAAGATTTTTAATGTTTTTAAAGAAGTTTCTTCTGCTCACCAAACCTGCATTTATTTGTTCCAAAATACAGCAAAAGCAGTAATATTGTGAAATATTTTTACTATTTAAAACAACTGCTTTCTATTTGAATATATTTTAAAAAGTAATTTATTCCTGTGATTAAAGGATGATCCTTAAGAAGTAGGATGATTTGCTGTTCAAGAAACATTTTTTATTATTATCAATATTTAAAACAATTGAGTACATTTCAGGATTCTTTGATGAATAGAAAGATCCAAAATCAGCATTTATATGAAATAAAAAGCTTTTGTAATATTATACACTATACCATTCAAAAGCATAGAGTGAGTATAATTTCTTTTGGGAAAGAAATGATAGAAATTAATACTTTTATTTAGCAAAGATGCTTTAAATTGATCAAAAATGATGATAAAGAAATTTACAATGTTGCAAAAGTTTTCTATTTCAGATAAATGCTGTTCTTCTGAACTTTCTATTCATCAAAGAAACCTGAAAAAACTACTCAGCTCTTTTGAACATAGCAATAATAATAAAAAAAATGTTTTTATTTGAGCAGCAAATCAGAATATTAGAATGATTTCTGAAGGATCATGTGACTGGAATAATGATGCTAAAAATTCAGCTTTGAAATCACAGGAATAAATTACATTTTAAAATATATTCAAATAGAAAACAGTTATTTTAAATAGTAAAAAACATTTCAAAATTGTACTGTTTTTGCTGTACTTTGGACCAAATAAATGCAGGCTTGGTGAGCATAAAAGACTTCTTTAAAAAACATTAAAAATATTACTGTTCAAAAACTTTTGACTGGTAGTGTACATGTCGCCACAAGAAAAAAAGTTATTTTCTAAAAGAACCTTTTAGTAAAGAGTTCTTAAAAGAACAATCTGACGATCCTTTTGCTATATAAAGAAGCTTTTGTACAAAGAAAAGTTTCCATGGATGTTGAATGATCTTCACGGAAACATTCATTCAAATAAAAAACCTTCTAGTAATCAATGTTTCAATGTGAAAAGATTCATATATCTATATATATATCATATATCTATCATTTGTACTGTGTCTGAATAGTATGAATTGAATATGGCAGACCTGAACATGTAATGAATTGGCAGAGTTTGAATTCCATCTTTCCTTTCTGTCTCTTCCTAATAAGTGTTTATACAGCATGTCATGCCTTTTTAGTCTTCTGCCAGAACTGTTGATATTACCCTCGATTTCGCACAAAAGGCCCACTGTTTGTGAATGAAGTGAAACATGATGTTCCATGGCACTAAATGTTTTTATCAGGTCATCTTTATCAGACATGTCACGGAGCGTTTCATAACAAAGAGAGGAAGTATTTGTAACAGCTCGTATATCAATTTTCTGACCGAATACTTCTCTTTGAAAGCCGCGTGTTTCATCCTTGCCGATAAATCACTCACGTCCTCATTTTTCTTTTGTTTCTCCCTCCCTGCCATTCCCTCTCTCTCTCTCTTATTCATCTGACATATGTTTATATTGCAAGTATTTATTGTGTGTTTTCCTTTGTAAAGTGCTGGTATATATCACTGCTGCTGGCCTCTGAGCGGAGAGGGAGGGAGGCTATCAGCACGATTGATTTGTGTTGTTTTCATCCTCTGGTGGGCTTCTCTTCATGAGCAAAGCCAAAATGGCCAGAACACACAGACACACAAACTGAGCAGTGAGATGCGGAGGATAAGAGAAACAGAAGGGAGTCCTATTCTGCTTTATTTCCGTGCACAACTGCTGTGGTCTGCGCTCAAAATGTGGCCGAGCAAATGTTTAAAAACTGATGTTAAACACTGACATCCAAGTCTATTTTTTTGCTCTGTTATTCTTATCACAGGTTATTCGGCTTGTATGGGACATGTCATATTTCTAAAAACGCAGAGGAAACAGAAACCCTAGATATGGAAACACAATATCACATGCGGAGGGTATATATACACTAGTCAAAAGTTTTTGAACAGTAAGGTTTTTAATGTTTTTTTAAAGAAGCCTCTTCTGCTCACCAAGCCTGCATGTATTTGATACAGTACAGCAGTACAGCAAAAACAGTAACATTCTGAAATATGTTTGCTGTTTAAAATAACTGTTTTCTATTTGAATATATTTTAAAATATTATGTATTCTTGTGTTTTCAAAGCTGAATCATTACTCCAATCACATGATCCTTCAGAAATCATTCTAATATTCTGATTTGCTGCTCAACACCATTTGTTATTATTGTTATTATTATGTTCAAAAGTAGCTGAGTAGAATTTTTCAGGTTTCTTTGATAAATAGAAAGTTCAGAAGAACAGCATTTATGTGAAGTAGAAATCTTTTGTAAATTATAAATCTCTTTCTCGTCACTTTTGATCAATTTAAAGCATCCTGCTAACTAAAAGTATTAATTTCTGTCATTTCTTTCTGCAAAAAATAAATAAATAAATAAATAAATACAAATTATACTGACTCCAAGGCTTTGAATGGTATATATGTTACAAAAGCTTTTTATATATATATAAATGCTGATCTTTGGATCTTTCTATTTATCAAAGAATCTTGAAAAATGTAGGCAACTGTTTTTAATATTGGTAATAATAATAATAATAATAATAATAATAATAATAATAATGTTTCCTGAGCAACAAATCAGCATATTAGAATGATTTCTGAATGATCATATGAAAACTGGAGTAATGATGCTGAAAAGTTTACTTTTCTACTTTTTTACTTTAAAATAGTAAATAGTGTATATATATATATATATATTAGATAAAACTAAAATAAAAAATATTTTACATTTTGTACATATATATATATATATTTTTTTATGGTAGTCACATGAGTTTGGAAGGACATAAAAATAAGTAAATTAACAGTAAATTTTCATTTTTGAAAAACCATTTCTTTATCAGAAGAAAGTTGAAGCCATCTGGGGTTCTTTGAAGCACCAGAACAGATGTTTTTCTACAGAAGCATGAAAATTATAAATGTTTTCCTATGGCATCATATGAACTAAAAATGGTTCTTCTATGATCTGCCATGACATTAGGCTGTAAACCCTTTTGGATCAATGAAACCTTTTATTTTCTTTTTCTTCTTTTTTTTCGTACCAGAAAAAAACTTAAATGGTTGTGCTACGGTCATCAATACCTTCTCTGTTTTTTTCAGGGTCATCTTCACTGGCTAACTCTGGAAGCCATTTGCCATTTTCGCCTCAGCCACAGGTAGAACTATCTAAAACCATATGTATACTTAGACCCCATGGGAATGTTGAAGCTGACTCTCCATTCCTCTGCTTACCATCAAAGCGGACAAGAATAGTTAGCAAAAATAATTCAGTTGCCCTGGTTTCTTTCCGTGTCTTTTGCGAGAGATTTTACAGTGAACAGGCTTGCAGAACTTCAACATTGAAGGTCACAAACGGCCTCCTCCTCGAAATCAAGTACATTCTGGTTCAACCACACTCCAACATGCTGATCTCGACTCAGTATCTCAGAATCAAGAATTAAGCAAAAGTCACATAAACAAGCCAGAAACATTTTCCAGACTAGTTCCACCTGATACGTTTCAGGTTTTTCTCTTCAACAGCACTGTTTGCTGCTGTTGGAATGATGGAAAGCTCTGCTCTTCGTCTCCTGCTGTGGACTCAATCGAGCAACATCTGGATCTGGCGTGTGTGAAGCCAGGCAGATGTGAGTGTTAAGGAATTCACTGATTCCACGGAGCGATAGCGCACAGCATGGATTTCAACTTCAACGCGCACTGTATACACACTTAGCATATCTGCGGTATGTAAACACGGATAATATCATAGAATCGCTTTGAATAGGATTTCCTGTTTAACTTTAAGGGGCTTCAGTAAGGAGGGATTCACTAAGAATAAATCAATAGTGACGTTTATTTGCACAGTCTGCGTTATTTTAGAGACCAGTTCACTAAAGGAATTATTTAAATCAGGTAGCAGTACAAACACACCCACAAAAGGCCACTCGTCTACGCCACACGTCCAGGGAAGTATTTACATTTGGCAACTTCATCCGCTTCGTACTGATTGCTATCTGATCAAATTATACTGTCCACCAATGTCGGAAGTGTTATATTTGCATATAACTTTGGAAGAGTAGATGAGATTAATTCTGTTTTGCTGAGATGCATTTATGTGGCCTGTCGTTTAAATGGAATGGGCTTTACTCATTTGGACAGCTATCCGACTGATCAAAATGCATGAAGTGGTAAGGTGTAAACATTCTCCATCCAATGTGCTGAGTTTTAAAAATAAGATCCTATCTTCTTTGCTTTAAAGGATTAGTTAAAACTCCAGAATAAAAATTTCCTTATAATTCACTCATCCCTATGTCATCCAAGATGTTCATGTCTGTCTTTCTACAGTCAAAAAGAAATTAAGTTTTTTGATGAAAACATACCAGGATTTTTTTTTTTTCCATATAGTGGACTTCAATGGTGGCCAACGGCTTGAAGGTCCAGATTGCAGTTTCAATGTAGCTTCAAAGGGCTCTTAACGATCCCATGGATGAATAAGAGGTCTTATGTACTGAAATGATTGGTCATTTTCTAAAAAAAAAAAAAAAAAGTATATACTTTTTAACCACAAATGCTCATCTTGCACTAGCTCTGCATCCACAACTTTATGCATTATGAAATCATGTTGGAAAGGTCATGCATGGTCACATTGGGGTAGGTACCAAACCACTGTTTATAAAGCAAACGTGCAAAAAAAGTTTAACGCCCTTTACAAAAAAAGGTAAAACAACAATGTTGGACGATTTTGTTGGAGGACAAAATGAAGATGGATTTTTTTTTTTTGCCTTACCCTACCTTTTTGAATCAGAGTACACAGACAAAAAACTAACCTCATGTGACCTTTCCAACGTGATTATGCAATGTGTGAAGTCGTAGACGCGCATCGCAGAGCTAGTGCAAGACAAGCATTGTGTTTACAAAGTATGTAAATTTGTATTTTTTTTAGACAATAACCGATCGTTTTGCTATATAAGACCCTTATTCCTCGGCTGGGTTCGTGTAGAGCCTTTTGAAGCTGCACTGAAACTGCAGCTTGGACATTCAACCCCATTGGTCCCCATTGAAGTCCACTATATGGAGAAAAATCCTGGAATGTTTTCCTCAAGAAATTTCTGTGTCATTAACTGAAATATATTTTTAAAATACACATATGGAATTGCGAAGTACATGTAAAGTACATGTAAAATTAATTTACTGTAAATGTAATATTGAATAACACTATTTTTAAAATTAAAATCAACTACTTTACATGTGTAGTATGTTAGTCAGTACATAAAAAGTAAACTTTTTAAAGGAGAAGTTCACTTCCAGAACAAAAATGTACGGATAATTTACTCTCCCTCTTGTCATCCAAGATGTTCATGTCTTTCTTCAGTCGTAAAGAAATTATTTTTCTTGACAACATTTTTTCTCCATATAGTGGATTTCTATGGTGCTACTAAGTTTGAACTTCCAAATGCAGTTTAAATGCAGCTTCAAATGGCTCTAAATGATCCCATCCAAGGAAGAAGGGTCTTATCTAGTGAAACCATCGGTTATTTTCTAAAAACATTTACTTCTTGTCTAGCTCTGCGATGCGCTTGTGTACTCTGTGTAATCCAGGTCAATACATTTAGGGTGGGTTAAAAAACTCCTGTCTCATTTTCTCCTCCAACTTCAAAATCGTCCTACATTGCTGTTTTACCTTTTCTGTGTAAAGGCGTTTGACGTTCTTTGCACCAACACATGCTCGGTACTTCTGCAGCGTTGCAGGATGATTTTGAAGAAAATAAAATGGAAGTTTTTCGACCTACCCTAACTGTATTGACCCAGATTGCACAGAGTACGCATGCGCATCACAGAGCTAGACAAGATGAGCATTTAAGGTCAAAAAGTATATAAACTGTACATTTTTTCAGAATATAACTGACCGCTTTGCTAGATAAGAACTTTCTTCCTCGGCTGGGATTGTTTAGAGCTCTTTGAAGCTGCATTTAAACTACATTTTGGAAGCAGACACCCTTGAAGTCCACTATATGCAGAAAAATCCTGAAATGTTTTGAAATGCATAACAAGAGGGTGAGTAAATTATCTGTAAACTTTGTTATGGAAGTGAATTTCTCCTTTAAAGCATGACAAAAGATTACTAAAACATATTACATACAAAATGTACTTTGAAGTGAAACATTTTTTCAAAGTGCACTTTTATATTCAAGGTTCAAAGCTAAGGATTTTTTCTACTGGCCCGGTCGGGCCAGTGGTTCAAATTTTTACTTGCCCGGTCAAAGTTTTCACTGGCCCTACCACAAAAAAATTAAATAGTTGCTGTTATCATTGTTTTTGACTGATTTTAATAAATAAGCTTATATGACACTAGAAGTTTACGTACCAAATAAAATTGTACAATTCTCGATTCCAATTTTGATACCACACCTAAACCGCCGTGCCGTGCTTATGAACGCTACTTTGGATACATCATACATGGGCAAATGAAAAGAAAACGCCACGTAAACTTTTCTTAAAACAGTCAGTTCCCCTCACAGATACATTCATATAAACCACAATTTCAATATTTAGGATAATATTTCCAATATTTCCAATATTTTGCGCATTGTGCACCGTGATCTTGGTCTGTCTGCTACAGTATTTTTTTCTCTTTGCGTTCGTCTTCAGCGTCTCTGGCCTCTGTTAACGGATGTTTAAAGAGTTCGTAATATTTCCACACACATGACATTTTGAAAGAAGAGTGCATGCAATTAGTGTGCAAGCCTGGAATAAGAGATTGGTTGAAATATGTCAATCAGTGCATCTGTCTCCACTGTATAAATTAAGCATGTTTTGATCACTGTTAAAGGTACAAAGCTAATACTTTTTTAGGCCATTTGTCCGTCAGAGATGCGTCTCTCTGTGATCACTTAAAATATTAAATGATCAACGTTAATAAACGTGAAAATGATAAACTTTTGTGACGACGCGGCAGTGGCCCAATCGGGGCAGTATCATATTCGTCAACTGTCCCGAGTGTCTTTCACACTGGCCCCAGGCCATCGGGCACTCCTTATTGTCGAGCCCTGATATTTATTCACCCCCATGTTGTTCTAAACCTGTATGGCTTTCTTTCTTCCGTAGAACATAGATAAAGATATTGTTCCTCAAAAGAAACAAAGTCATGCAGGTATGAATAACATAAAGGTAAAAAATGTTCCAGTGTTTTTTTTTTCTCTCTTTTAGACAATGAAAGTCAATGGGGTCTAAACCACAAGGAACAAAAAGCAAAATATCTGCTTTTGTGTTCCACAAAAGAAAGTCTAACAGATTTGGATATATGATAAAAAATATATATTATATACTTTTTTATTTTTAGATGAACTGCCTTGTTAAACTGGTTTAGAGTCGCTTAATTTGTGGAAGAAAATAACAAGGAACTGAAAGGTGTTAGGGTTAAAATTAGATACATTTTCAGCATCATATGGTGCATAACGAAAAAGTATTTTATATATGTGTATTTACCAAGGGTGAAGGTGCGCACACACACGTTCATGTACGCACACTGCAGTAGCTCATGCCATGCCAGCACTTCCCACAGAAAAGGGTGAGAAGGTGGGCAGAATGCGTCAATCAGACGTACCCCAGGGATGATCTGATTAGGGCAGGAACAGCAAGACAAATGCACGCGCTTGTACGTTGTCCCATGGAGCTGTCATATGCATGGCTGTGTTCACAGAGCGCTCATGCTGGCTGGTACCCCCGACGCCTGAATCCAACAACCCACCAGAGGCTAAGCCACGCTGGCAGTGAGGACGCAGGAAGCGTTGGCACGGTGTGTGTTTAGGAGAGCGGACAGTATGATAGAGGTGTGTGTGTGTTTGTGGATGGGGGCCAATAGTGAGGGTCCACTGAGCTGACATAGCAACGTTTTCTGCTGAATTGAAATACCTGTGTAGAGGAAGTGCATTTCTGTATCACTCCGGTTCATCCTGGCTGTCCTTCACACGTCCTTTACTCTCCGATCGCCAATCTGCAAGCACATCTCTCAATCTGCAAGCACACATCACTTTAGTCATTTAATTAGACGGATGCAAACTAACCTCTCCTATTGGCACAGCACAGGTCTGTTTACACTCACAAAAACATTGCTGAAATAATCACAGAATTTTAATGTGAACTATCCCTTTAAGAGAAACACTGCTGGTTCATTGCCTGTGTTATTTTGACTGTTCTGTGGTTGTTTGGTTGTTTATAAAACTGTTGTGTCTAGCTACAACAGTGCTATCTCAGCAACTAACTGTCTGGCTGTAGTTCACTAATGTTTGCGGTTGGGAAATCCCACAAGTGCTTACGAGTAACAGAATGAGTCACTCTTGATTCATCTTCTTGATGCCCTACAGAGGCAAAACAAATATCTCACCGAAGGCTCATGAAATAATAAAGTGCGTTTGAAGTTGAAACAATTGCTGGCTGATAAAAATCGACCGGGAAGAAATGTACATCGACTGCGTATAGAGAAATGAAAAGCTGATCAATACATAATAACAGGACACGCTGAGCAAATAACGTGACTGCAGCGTTTATACCTGTTCAGCTGTATTTTTTAATTA
This sequence comes from Labeo rohita, assembly GCF_022985175.1. Taxonomy (NCBI): domain Eukaryota; kingdom Metazoa; phylum Chordata; class Actinopteri; order Cypriniformes; family Cyprinidae; genus Labeo; species Labeo rohita. The sequence goes on from NC_066870.1 coordinate 28,545,651, forward strand.
AAACCAATTTTCCACTTGGAAATTAACTAGAGAGTTGATAGAACTGAGTGTTGTCGACTTAGACTTAATTTTCTACTATATTACGTGTCAGACTTCATTAAAGATCTTAATCCGTTACTTAATTCATTAGCTTAAATCAAGCTGGATCCAGTTTATGCGTTGTGTGTTCACATCATTCAAAATCCAGAGCCAGAACTCATTAAAACCTCAAATGTTAAACAAATGCTAAGAGGAAATTTCATGTTAATGCTCATTTAGATAATCTCTCCATCCCACTGTACACCAAACAAACAAAAAATAATGGCTGTTATCGATCATTAGAGTGTAACGAGGGCCAGACGTTAATCAGAGAGTTTCACAGATTTGGACAATGCTACAGAAATTCAAAAACACATGTAGAAATTCAGTCGAACACTCACACGCAAACCTCATTTCTTTAATGATGCATGATGCCGATGTGTAGTTAATGCTCTGTGACCAGGTCCTGTGGCCTGTGCTCCATCGTGCTTTAAATTGCCGTTCACATGGAACATTTCTCTCCTCACCGACATCCCCTAAATGGAAACAGATTTGGACGGCAGGAGGTTAGTTTGAAAGATAAAAAGGAGAGAAAGAAAAAGCACTCCTCCACTCGTGATGGCTCTGTTCACGGCACTGCGTCCAGATACAAGCATGTTTTCCTTTGTTAATATTAAAACTTTGTAGAATTCAGAATTTAATGCATGCAAATTTAATGCATTTTATGCATTAATTAAATTTAATGTATCTACCTATCTTTCTTTCTGTCTATCTTATCTATCATTCTATCTATTGTTCTGTCATTGACAACTATCTATCTTTGTATTTCAGTTCATTTTAGCTTATTTTTACTTATATCTATCTATCTATCTATCTATCTATCTATCTATCTATCTGTCTGTCTGTCTGTCTATCTTATCTATCATTCAATCGTTCTGTCGTTCACAACTATCTATCTTTGTATTTCAGTTCATTTTAGTTTATTTTTACTTATATCTTTCTATCTATCTATCTATCTATCTATCTATCTATCTTTATTCGGTTGTTCTATTGCTCTATTATTTTGTTGCTCTATCTATCTATCTATCTATCTATCTATCTATCTTTATTCAGTTGTTCTAATGCTCTATTATTTTGTTGCTCTATCTATCTATCATCTATCTATCTATCTATCTATCTATCTATCTATCTTTATTCAGTTGTTCTAATGCTCTATTATTTTGTTGCTCTATCTATCTATCATCTATCTATCTATCTATCTCGGTCACAACTATCTATCTTTGTATTTCAGTTCATTTTAGTTTATTTTTACTTATATCTTTCTATCTATCTATCTATCTATCTATCTATCTATCTATCTATCTATCTATCTATCTATCTATCTATCTTTATTCGGTTGTTCTAATGCTCTATTATTTTGTTGCTCTATCTATCTATCATCTATCTATCTGTCTATCTGTCTGTCTGTCTATCTTATCTATCATTCTATCGTTCTGTCGTTCACAACTATCTATCTTTGTATTTCAGTTCATTTTATTTTATTTTTACTTATATCTTTCTATCTATCTATCTATCTATCTATCTGTCTATCAATCATTCTGTTGCTCTATCATCTATCTATCTATCTATCTATCTATCTATCTATCTATCTATCTATCTATCTATCTATCATTCTGTTGCTCTATCTGTCTATCTGTCTATCTATCTATCTATCTATCTATCTATCTATCTATCTATCATTCTGTTGCTCTATCTATCTATCTATCTATCTATCTATCTATCATTCTATCTATCTATCTATCTATTATTCTGTTGCTCTATCTATCTATCTATCTATCTATTATTCTGTTGCTCTATCTATCTGTCTATCTATCTATCATCTATTATTCTGTTGCTCTATCTATCTATCTATCTATCTATCTATCTATTATTCTGTTGATCTATCTATCTATCTATCTATCTATCTATCTATCTATCTATCTGTCTGTCTGTCTGTCTGTCTGTCTTATCTATCATTCACAACTATCTATCTTTGTATTTCAGTTCATTTTATTTTATTTCTACTTCTACTACTTATAATTCTAACCTTAATTCTACTTATGCATTTTAAATCCAAATTTCAGTTTTCAGCATCAGTTCAAATTCAGGAGTTGAATCGTAATTTAAGGCATTTTCAATTCATTTCCGAGTGGCACACGAGCCTGATTGTGGCTTTTGTCTTCTACAGGAGAACCAGACGTGTTGCCTTATAGCAGATGGTGCTTTGGCTTGTAGATATAGGATGCCAGGTTTTCATTAGATAAACCACCAGCAGGGCTTCTCAGAACCCCTGGCCAGCACCACTTGTGGGTGGTCATCCATCATCTTGCCGTGATGGCTGCCAGAAGGACAACAAATGCCAACGGTGGCCCAGGGGACAGTTTTGCACTCACTCAAGTACATACACAGCTTCTGAGTAGTAACACACCTTTTCACTATATGCACAATTTACACTCACACATTTTTATGAACTCCGACAATAGAAGTTGTAAGAGGAAGAAAAGGCATTTGGCAGCCATCAGTATCTATTATTACTTCACTTTATGAGCGATCAGTATTTTGACACTGCTTTGCACACGAATGAACACAATCCGGCGTCAGCTAGTGCTCGCTTCTTCCCTTTAAAGGGCTCTTGCTTCAGGGAGTAACTGATGACTAAAACAGCTCTGGCAGAGCAGGGAGAAACACACATGGATTTAATACTTAACCCATAATCAGGACAATCAGTGTACAACAACATTTGCAAAGTAATCTCCAACCACTTTTGGTCCTGAGTCACCGACATGCTAACGGCTTCGTCAAGTCGCCAATCGCTAAAAGATCAGTAGGGAGACAAAAGAGGCACCTGACGGGTGCTCGGGGAGGCTGCGGTTGAGAAACGTTAAGAACTTTGCCACGCAAACATGAGGCTCATTACATGACGAAGCCCTTTCAATGGTGCTGTGCGGCACGTCTGTCTCCCGGCATACTGGGCTGCTGTGGGGGTCGCCTCGCTTGTTAGGAGGGCAATTCTCATTAAAACGTGCTTAACCTTCTGTTTTCACTCCGTTTTACTTGCATACTCTCACTCATTTCCTAACATACTGCCCGAAGTCGCCTGCAGCAGTTGGGGGAAAAAACAAGGGAACACAGAGGGAGAAAGTGGAGGAATGTGTTCCATTTCCTGACAAAAGAGACTGACGATCAGGGTTGTGTGGCGGTGGTCTGGCAGATAAAGGAGGAGTGGACTCTGTTGTCCACAGGGCTCAGAACATTCACAGATGTGTTGTGGCTATGGTGAAATAAATTTGCTTTGTACTTTTTTAATGATTTAAAATAAAATGTCCTAACTGAAATCAAAATGTCAAGTTGCTTTGACTTCAAATTTGGCATAATTGGAACGGTTAACTATTTAGATCAGAGATAAAAAAAATAATAATAATTTCTGCAACAATTGAGTTTTGAGTCTCACTGAATGACTTCTGTAGAAATACAAGTGTAGTATATTTCTAAAAAAAAATCAAGTCATAAATTTAGTCAAAATTTCTGCTTCATCCTATGACTTAAAATTTGGCACAATTGTAACAGTTAACTATTTTAATTAAAGATAAAATGTGTAATTTCTGCAGCAAATGGCTTTTGAGTCTCATAGAATGACTTCAATGGGCATAGAAGTGTAGTATATTTTTGTTAAATATATGTTTTCAGTCATAAATTTAGTATTTTTTAAATGATTTTTTATTAATAGTCAAGTCATAAATTTAGTCAAAATTTCTGCTTCATACTATGACGTAAAATTTGGTATAACTGTAACAGTTAACTATTTTGGTTAAATATGAAATGTGTAATTTCTGCAACAAATAGTTTTTGAGTCTCATAGAATGACTTCTATGGGCATACAAATGTAGTATATTTTCTTTAAATTTATGTTTTCAGTCATAAATTTAGTATTTTTTGAATTTTTTTAGTAATAGTCAAGTCATAAATTTAGTAGTAGTAAATTTAAATTTCTGCTTAATGCTGTGACTTACTTCATGCTATGACTTACAAATTTGGTACAATTGTAACAGTTAACTATTTTGATTAAAAATTAAATGTGTAATTTCTGCAACAAATGGTTTCCAGTCTCACAGAATGACTTCTATGGTCATACTGTAAGTGTAGTACATTTCTCTAAATGTATAATTTTAGTCATAAGTGTAGTATTTTAAAAATATATTTTAAGTAACAGTCAAGTCATAAAATTAGTAAAAATTGTTGTTGCAGAAATTACACATTTCTGCTTTGTGCAGAAATTTTAAATAAATAAACAAATAAATAAATAAACTAACATTTTTCCCCTCCCCAATTGCAACTGGTCAGACCAACCTACAAGCACTAATAGCTTTTCAGTCTCAGAGAGTGAAATTTATGGTCATAAGTTTAGTAATTTTTGTAAAATATATTTATATATATATACTTTTTAAAATATATTTTACAAAAGATTTTTTTTCTCCCTTTTGCAGGTGGTCAGACAAACTCCTAACTGACTGCTTAAACCTATTTATATTATGTTTTTATGTCTAGCCCAGTCAAGATGCTCAAACAAACAGATTTTAAATCCATTTGGTACCACTAGGGGCATAAAAATTACATACTTCGAAATAAAAAAATGGTTGTACACAAAAACACTTTTAGACACCACACACATACCTGAACACTTGATACATGAAACGACGATAAGAATAACTCATCCTGACATAACAGCTGAAAACATCCAGCTATATGTACATCAACAATACAAATAAAACTATTAGGGTCGGTATTAACCGTATTAGAAATTCATGGAAAAGCTGAATGGGACTGTATGTTTTTCAGTTTAGGCCTGTTATACCAAGCCTGAAACACACACGGAGACACACACACTTTGCATAGTCTCTTTTCTCTCCCATATCATTTGTCCTTTTTCCCAAACTTTCCTTTTCTCTCTTCACTCATCCTCTGAACTTGATTCTTCTCTTTTCAGAAGGTCATCTCCCTTTCCTTTCATGCTCTCTTTTCTACCACACAAACTGACTGCATCACTTCTGAACATCTCTTATCTTTCTTCCGCTTTTATCTCATCAGACATTCTTCTGTCAGCTTATTCTGGCTGTGTTAGGACTGCGCAGAGCTTGTCTGCGCTTTACTTTCTAAACACTGCGGTGTGTAAGAGGAAAAGCCAGGTCACTGCCTCACAACCCTCCTGGCTTGAACTCGTTGTGAACTTTATTGCCTCTTAATCTGTCACAATCTGCAGTCAGCTCTTCCATTCCCTTTGAGAATATGCCCCATGGAAGTCTTCGGCAAGAGAGGAAGCCAATAAAACCTAAGTATTTAATTACAACAATCCTAAGCAAACGCTTGAGTGGAAATTGTGGCTTTTCGAATGGCCGAGTAGAGGGCTCAGCGATAAAATACAAAGCAGATGTCCGCGCTTCAAAGCCTGGACCGATGAAGACATCACTATTTTTTCATCTCCGCTTGTCTGTACAACATTCACAGGGCACGAAAATGTTCAAGCAGGAGCTTGAACTGGTATTAGAGCTGGCCTGCAGATGCTGCACTGAAAACAATTTGCCTCGAATTTGTCTTCCTTCTTTTCGCAGAACTCACGTCATGCGGCAAGCCTCGCGATCGTATAAAGAATCCGTTCGTACAAATCCTTTTCCCAGGCTGACGCCGTCCTGGAAACAGATGCATGGGATTTCAAGAATTTTCCAGCGTTCATAGCAAAGACATTTTCTTTTTTTGCAATGCACTTACAGTAAGCTCCCATAGACTGTTCAAAAGTAATCTCGTATGACAAATATGCTCTGTGTATGTCTCAAATTGCTGTCGTGATGGCTAAAACAGATCGCGCATGGCCGTAGTTAAAAACATCCCCCGCAGTCGATGCGAGAGGGGTGCTTTGAAAGTAAATATTTTACTGTGACCTTTCAATGGATTTTACAAGCTAGTTAAGGTGTTTTAGAGGGCCTTGGCTGGTTCACACACTTAGTTTCTTCCACAATTACGCAAACAGTCTCTATGGGAGTACGGAAGGCAGTGCAGAGTGCCGCAGTGAAGGTAGTGTAACCTCAGAGTTCACTCTGTAAATGCAAATAACAAAACAAGGGTGTAATAAAAAGCAAGACTCCTCTTCATAAAGAGAGAGTGCGACGCAGAGCACACTATGGCTGAGGTGGAAGGAAATGATCCAATGACACACAAATGTCAGCTCTAATGACCCTCCAGGGCACCTTTCAGTGGTGGCAGCTTGTTTCTCATGCAAACAAGGCCCCGGTACGTCACTCTCTCTCTGTTCTGCATCATATTTCTTTTCGTATGTCCTCCTTGTCACTTTCTGTGCAGATTTTGGGAGTTGTGCAAGCACTGGGTAGGTCTGATAAATCCTGAAAGAGGAAGTTAGAGAGGGCGCACTGACCAATGTTAGTGGTATTGCAGGCTAAATCTGTGCCTCTGGGTGCACAACCTGAACACCAACCGCAACGCAACAAATCAAAGAGGATCTCTGGTCTCTTATGAGCTCGGGCAAAACCATGCACGCACTGATCCAGAACAGGATTTTGATTTTCCATTCAAAAACATTCCTTGGAGTTATCAAAGTATGTGCAACACATGCAAGCACAAATGGTTTTTCAGTCTTTCCAGAGAATGAAACTGGTGGATATAAATTTGGAGAAATATATTTCTTTATATTTTAGAGAATGGGCAATATTAATCCTTTTTTTTTTTTTTTTTTTTTTTTTGTCATAGCAAATAGTCAAACATATTCATGTATATATTTAAGAAATATTTACATTTATTATTGTATTTAGTATATGTATTTATTATAATTTTATATAATTTATATTATTTATAACTAAAATATTTTGTACATCACATATTTCTCTTATATATTAGAAAAACTCAAACTTTAATTTTGTATGTGATAAATCGTGATTAATCATTTGACAGCCCTAATATATATATATATATATATATATATATATATATATAAATGCACATACACACATTTTTTTTTTTCAGGCAACAGTCATATATTTAGTATTTTAAGTCATTGTAATTAGGTATATATTTATTTTTTTATCATCTTGGCAACAATCAATATTTGTAAATGTAATAATTTAAATATTTTAGTCAATAGTAATATATTAAGTATTTGTATATACAGTTAGTTAATATTGATAAATATTGCATTCTTGCATTCTTAAGTCATAGTAAAGTAATTTTTAGTCATATATTCAGTATTCTTTATATTTTTAGGCATGGTCAATATATTAATACATTTAAAATTTTTAGTATTTGAAGTCATATTAAATAATCATACATCTCATAATTTTTGTATATTTACTCATGTTATAAATGTAGTAGTTTTATATTTATAGTCAGCCAATATTATGCTATATTATATATATCACACACACATACACACACAAAAAATTATATTTATAAACTTTTTAGACTATATATATATATATATATATATATATATATATTAAGTCATAGTAAATAATTATATATTTATTAGTTTTCTTTTTGACATTTTAGCCACAATGTTTGTAAATGTGGTCATTTAAATATTTTAGTCAATATAATAATATATTGAGTGTTGCATCTACATTTAGTTGATATTGCTCAATTTTGCATTCTTGGTATTTTAAGTCATAAATTAATTATTTTCTATATTATTTCTAATATCTATTATATAAATATATCAATCAATATATAATCTATTTTTAAACAAATATTTAGCCAGCAAAAATTTTGTATTAGTATTTATTATAGCAACATCCTGTTGCTTTCTGACTAAATGTATTTTTATGTCACCTCAAATATTGAAAAGGTTTGAAAGAATGTGAATATCTGCAAATGTAATGTTTACAAACAGGCTGAATTAACATTCCCATGAATTTTGAAACAAGAAGATAAATGATGTGCACAATGAACATTCTAGAAATGCACATCCAATCGTGTGTCTCTAAATCCCCTTTAAGTCTGACAGATATCTCTATAAAACAAAAGGCCTTTTGAGAGAAACCAGAGCATGTATCCATTTACAAGCACTTTCTTCCACTATCACCATTGACAGAATGCAAGTAGAGACAACTTCTCAGGCCTGCTTAACTTCCAGGAGAAGCTTGCTGCTTCTTTACTGCCAACAGAGATTGGTGATTATGACTAGCTTACTCATGCATTCTCGCTCTTGTCAAAACATTGATAAATGGGTCAAAAGTGTAAAACGGAATCGCCATGGAAATGCTTTAGACTTCAAAGGCAGAAAGTTGGCGGGACATTCTCCGTGTCATGTTCTGATCGGTCTCAGGATATGACTCTTTCCAGAGCTGCTCTGCTCGATGAGGAACTGTGCTTCAAAGTGACATTGCTGTTTATGGTCTCCGGGCTTTCATTGTTGGAAAAGCAACTTTGATACTGTTCAATAGACTGCAAAAAATATGGACGTAGTGTCCGTGACGTCACCCGTAGGTTTCTGAAGAGCATTTCTGAAGCTCTTAGTGGGCGGGAGTCGGCCGTCACCATCTTGGAATCGCGTCACTGCACTCAAGTGGCCCTAAATTATGCTGAACTTTAAGGCATAATATAATTTAAACACATGAGTTATAAAAAAAATTCTAGTCTATGGGATTGACACCCTTTTAGAACCAGTCTCTAGCGGCCAGTCGATGAATTGCAGTCTAAGTCACTTACAGTAAGCTACTGGTCTGAAAGCATAGTTAGGTAAAACATAATATCATATAATATACTATAATAGACAACGGTTACCATACATCAAATATTGTTCAGATGTTGTATTTAAAGACACTTGTCAGGTTTTTGTCAGTAAAGAGAGAGAGAGAGAGAGAGAGAGAGAAAGAGAGAGAGAGAGAGAGAGAGAGATTAAGTGTATGTACCTGAGTCCTGTCCTGTGCGTCTCAAGTGTTCGGCATCTTCTTCAAGAGCACTGGCGTTATTAGTGAGAAATTACATGTAGCTTTTAAGTTGCTAAACTATTTTACTGATAAAATCGTCAGAGCAGCGCTAACAACACGTTTCTGTGTGTGTCTGTACTGCGTGTGTGGGTTAGTGATGTTCGATTTTTGAACGAATCGTTTATGGAGCCGGTTCACAAAATCGAACCGAATTGAACTTTAGTTTGGGGTTGATGACGTAAGACGCACAGCCGAAGTAGCACGTCTGACTAAAAAAGAACCGAATGAGCCGGTTCAACGAACTGTCGACGTTTGCCGATGATTACCGAAGATCCTCGGCCTGATGTGCAATCTAAGCTTCTTTTAATAACAGAAAAAACGTACTGGAAGTATGCTAATAACTGGTTTTAATAAATAGTCCTTCATTACTATTAAAGCATGGAATTTTTACTATGGTTTTTTGTGCATACAAATTATATTTTAAATTAAGGTCCATAAACAAAAAGATAATAAGACTGGTTTACTCGTTATACTTTAGACACAAAGAACATATCTGCGTTTGTGGATCAGTGTCGCATTTGAATGTTTCCTTGATATAACATGACAGAAGTGCATATGATATCGTTGATGACTCCAGGAACCTATGAATCGTTTTTTTTTTTTTTTTTTTTGTTGTTGTTTTTTTTTTTTAACCGGTTCACTGAGCCGAACTGTCCGTAAAGAACCGGTTCGCGGAAATGAATCGGACTTTGCAGCAGTATACAGTGGGTTTGTGAGGGAGAGAAAGCGGGAGAAATAGAGTTTGCTTTCCGTACATAATAAAACGTAAGTTTGTGGCAAAAAAAAAAACAAAACATGGAAATAATTTGGCGTTTTTATCTTTTTGTTTACTACATTTATTTGCTTGGTCAGTGTCGTTTTGCACTTTGGTTCCTTTGCTGTTATATAATGTAAGGACCTTTGAAATTACTGTAACCATTTGGCAAGTGATAAATGTAAATAGAACGGTCGTCAGCCATGTATGGTTTGTTAGGATAGGACAGTATTTGGCCGAGATACTATTAAACTATTCTGAGATAACTATTTGAAAATCTGGAATCTGAGGGTTCAAAAAAATCCAAATATTAAGAAAATTGCCTTTAAAGTTGTCCAAATTAAGTTCTTAGCAATGCATATTACCTAGATAAAAATTACGTTTGATATATTAATGGGAGGAATTTTACAAAATGTTCATGGAACATGATTTTTGGCATAAAAGAAAAAAAATTCATTTTGACCCCTACAATCATGTATTTTTGGGTATTGCTACAAATATACCCTTGATACTTAAGACTGGTTTTGTGGTCTAGGGTCACATATAATATAATATAATATAAACACCAATAAGACACCTAATTAAACAAACAAACAAAAAAGATGTAGCTAAATTATGTTATATTTAATAAATGTTGTTTTAATATTTAAATATTATTCTATTGTATAATATGCATATACATGTATGTATGTATGTATGTATGTGTGTGTGTGTGTGTGTGTGTGTAACAACAGCACCACCACCAACAAAACACAATGTTTTATTCATTTTTAATTAACTGTCTGAGTTAAGTAGGTATTCACTACTTTAATTTACTCCTCAACACCGCTAGCTGTTGAGGGGAACTGATAACCTGTTATTGGAAGGGGTGAATCAGTGTGTGTGTGTTTAGGTTGATGTGGGTGAGTGTTGATAACATGGTATAGATTTAAGTTATAGTTACTTTTCAGCCCAAGGGATTTTCAGGCTTCTAGTTTCAACCCTTGCCTTAGGCACAACACAAATAAATTTAAGTTTAAAGACACATATATACTCATATAAAATGCAGTTAGATTTTCACAAACACAACATATATCCTTTGGCAGGTATATACAACATAAATAACACAGACCTTAAATCTCTAGGGGTTTAACCTTGGCACACACAAGCACATATACCGCAAAAGCACATACTGCATGGTTTATGTACAGGTACGCAGATTTCACATCCCCGGGCACAAATGCCTTGCACACATGTACACATAAATTCAAACTAATATACACGCTCTTCTGATGATCACGGTTTTGTTGTATCCGTGCTCGCTATAAATCTGACCCGAGAGTGTAATTATGTGAGGTTCTCCCTTTAGATCACTGCAATGTCACTGTGTGTGGGCATGTGCACATGGACTGCAGTTGTGTGTGTGTGTTGGCCAGTGTCCATAAGTATAGTGTGTGGGTGCTTGTAAATATATATCTGTTAAGTATCTAACCATAAACATGTTTCTGAAGCTTTTAGTGCTTGCTGGTGATCAGATGGGAAATGATGAAAGAGATGGCCTTTCTTATCTCACTATCTGACCAACAGCACTTGTTTTCTTACAGGTCATGCTCCGCAAAAGACCTCTGACAGGAAGCGATTAGGCCGTGGTTTGTGCGTTGTTTGTACTTCCTGTTTTCGTCTGAGAGGGGTAAGCGCGCTTTACAATGCCCCAATGAACTGATGCACAAAGCCAGAACAAGGCTCAGACATGTTTGGAAACCGACATAAGCTTTGAAACTGAGACGATAGCATCATCTAAACATGAGCTTTGTCTGTTTGGATGTGTTGCCGTTGTACTGGACTTCCAGACAATGTAGATGGTGATAAGGTGGGGCTGAACTAAAAAAAAAAAGTAAGAAAGAAAGAAAGAAAAAACTTTCCTGTTGATGCTTTATAGGAGAAACCATTCCATAAATGATATGTAAACAGTGAACTGGAACGCTACATTAACAGGAATTTGATAACAGCGCCCTTCAAAGAGCACAGCTGTAAAAACTGCATACAACCAGCTTCAGTTACCTCAACAAATGCCTTTGCTCACCATATACAAACAGCAAGCACTGAAAGACAATCCAAAGTTGAGAACAACTGTTTACTAGCATATGGTAAGAAGATTGATGACCAGCAGTGGATGTTTGCTTATGCTGGAATATCTTGGAATTAACAAAATATGAAAGTTTCAAGACCAGTTCAGGCAGCATGTTTCTTGAGAATTTTGGATAGTCAGTATACATATTACATATACGTATATACATATGGTCAGTATACAGTATACAGCATACATACATCAGTATACATTTTAAACAATATTGCTGGTTTGAAGTAGTTCGGGAAGAAACTAATCATCTCCAAGCAACACAAAGTTCCTGAAGAATTGGCATTTGAGGAAAACAAAAAAAATTTGAGGAAGAATTCAATCACCCACAAAGACACTTGCTTGTTTCTTTCTTAAATGAATTGGCTTTTTGAAAAAAATCCATTTGAATGAATGTTTTAATAACTCCCTTTCTAAATGAATCAGTGTTTTTAAATTAATCTTATTAATGATTGATTGACTTAAAAAGAGGCTGCATCCGAAAACTTGAAAATGCTGCTTTTGGAGGACACATTTCAAGGTAGGAAGTCAACAAGGCACATTTGAATCCAATGTTAGCTTCACTTTCTGCCTCCTGAGATACCTTCATCTGGTTGATTTTTGAAGGCAGCATAGATGTATTCTTCGCTGCCTTTGATATCCCACAATCTTGTGCGTTCCATTCTGTGGTGGTTGAGCAAAAAAACAAAGATGGAATCTGAAAGATGTGTTTGGTGGTGAGTTTGTGTAAATGTATGTTTCTGACTAACTTTTTGCACTTTTAATGTTATTTCTAGCAAGAAATCAGTATTACAGTAATTAAATATTTGCTTAGTTTTCACCAAAGCTTGTTTTGTTTTGTTGTAGATCATTTAACCATTACGCTGCCTCAGAAACATGTCCGAAATCAGTTTCATGACAGTATGTGACGAAAGAAGTATGCCCGAATTCACAGTACTCATAGGCCAAAAACAGTAGGCAAAAGTTCCCGGATGAACTTTTGTTTCTGAAGTGTGCATATGATGGACACTTTACTATCCCATTTATTCAAAAAAGTACCTATACTCAAGAGAGTATGCGATTATGGATATAGCCAGTCACTTGTTTCTTTCCTGAATGAATCAGTGTAGTTAAACAAATCACTTGAATGAATCATTCAAAGATTCACTCATAAAGACAGTCACTGGCTGCCACCTACTGGTGTAACTATGTGATCTGCATGAAAAAGAATTGAAAATCCCCACCACTTATGCACATAGATAAATACTAAACTACAAATAAATTAATATACTGTCTGGAACAGTGTAATACTTTGCCACATTGCTGGATACATAATAAAGATATAAAAGTGGAGTTTCGGGATGTGGAAAGATGTCATAAAAATTATCACAGGAGTGAGTGCTGTGATTGACAGGATTATATGCTTCTCCTAAACTTCATTTAGAATTCCATTTGGCATGGATCAGTTTCTCTTTCTCTTCCGATCCTCTTTTCTCACTGTATTTCTCTAACACTTACAACGAACCTTCATGTCCCCCTCCTCTCTGCGCTTTCAGCATTGCCCTCAGACATGGCAGCATTTCATCAGCAAAGCAGAGGGGAAGAGCTGAAGGGTGTCTCCCTGTCTGAGAATACTGATGTGATCACCGATCATGATCACTGCAGTCAGGCTGAGACTATAAGGTCCGTAATCAGGAACCAGAGTCCTGAACCCCAAGCCATCTCACTGACCACCTCTCTACACTTTCTGAACCAGACAAGTGTACATTTTTGAGTACTTCTGAGGAACTAATGTGTGTTGTCAATATGCGTGATACCAAATAATAGTGTTCTTAGACTTAGAAGGTAAATGTTTCTTTCTAGCAGGGTTAACAACTTACTGACTCACCGAATCATTTCTTTTAAGTGGTTCATTGAAGTTTTCTGTTGAGAATAAACATTTCGCAGGGGTTGAAATAAGTCAGGCGAGCAATATTGGTCTTTTCAGCAGACATATGTGGTCCTGCTTTCAGATGACTTCTGTGGGGGGTTGAAAATACCTAATCAGGCCATTTTACTGAGTGTTGTCATTCAGCAGCTGACGGAAACTGTCCAGCTGGGGTCAAGAGCGCCAAAGCACAAGTTCTGTCTGTCAGAGGCTACTTACTGAGAAACTCATTAAGGCCATATGTGACACCACTTCCTGGACAACAAATAAATCCGTCATGCAGACAGAATTTTGAATCTGAGATGTTGGAGGTTTTAGTACTTGTAATGAATATGGTGTGATTTCCTATAGACTAGGGGAAAATATATTAGAGGGATGAGATCAAGTAAATGATGACAGGAAAATGAAAATCCTGTCATCATTTGCACACAAGAGAACATGTTTTATAGCTGAAATGACCACTAGTGGCAATACAACACCAACAATTTTTCTTTCTTTTCAAACAAATTATGATAACAAGACCAGATTATTTATCAATGAAGACTTATTTTATTTAACATTTTTTCTTTCTTCAGTCAAAAAGAAATTGGTTTTTGAGGAAAACATTACATTTTTCTCCATATCGTGGACTTCAGTGGTGATCAATGGATTGAAGTTCCGAACTGCAGTTTCAGTGCAGCTTCAAAGGACTCAGCCGAGAAATAAGTGTTTTATCTAAGTAGTGCTCACTGCAGAGCCAAATGACCTCCAGCTCCCCCTCTCTGGATGTGCAGCTCCACCTCTGTGGAACTAAATAGGTGGAGTTATGTTTAGCGATAGGGTAAGGGTGCGGTTGGGGTGTTTACCTCCACCCATTACATCAGCGAGGGGGAGCCAGAGCTCCAGCTCCTCCCATTTGACTCTGCAGCAAGCACCCTCTCGCTTTATCTATGCTTGTCTTGCACTAGCTCTGCAATGCGCATCTACGACTGCATGCATTACGTAATCACGTGGAAAGGTCACGTGTGGTTAGTACTTCATCTGTGTACTTCGGTTCAAAAAGGTAGGGTAGGGCAAAAAACATCTCACTATCTCCTCCAACTTCAAAATCGTCCGATATCAATGTTTTACCTTTTTTTGGTTACGGCCCTTTGACCTTTTTTGCGCATTCGCTGTGTAAACACTGGGTCAGTACTTCCGCCTATGTCACGTGTGATCTTTTCAATGCATTTGTGGTTAAAAAGGATATAGTTTTATTTATTTATTTTTTCTTTGAGAATGACAGATCGACTGCAATTTGGACCTTTAACCCGTTGATCCCCATAGAAGTCCATTATGTGGAGAAAATCCTGAAATGTTTTCCTTAAAAACCCCAATTCCTGTTAGTAATCAGGAGCTTTTAATTCTGGAGTGAACTAATCTTTTAACACAATACTATGTTATGACCTTAAAACGCCATAGTGCATGGTTTATAAACTAATACATTTTGAAGTTGAATTTTAAAAATTGCATTTTTATCTCTTGTTTGCTTTTGTTAACATTATCAGTTAGGTATATGGTAGGGTTAAGTGTAGGTGGTACGTTATTTTCGAACACAATATAGCATTAACCTTTTAGCGCCACTCACCAGGCATTTAATTTATGCCACGATACATACAGCGACTATAATTAAACGTTTCAGTTTAGAGCCAATCACCAGACATTTGACTTTTAAAGTGTTGCAAAATCTGCAAGAAGCAACGCATAATAACTTTTTCAGACATGTTTTTCCAATGAGCATGACCAAAAACACTGAGACATTTTTCAAAATGGCCTCTTTTGTGTTGTGATGAAGTAAATGATAACAGAATTTTTATATTTGGGTTAACTGTTCCTTTAAATGTCCTAGGTCCATCATAGTACATATCTCCCTCCCTAGTAAAAAAAAAAGAAATGCATTTATTTTATACTAATTATAGTTCAAGTCTATTAACATAATTACTGACATATCGCTCAAGACTTACTTATATAAAAATTGTAAAAAACTTTATTTAGAGGACTACTTGAGCCTAAAGTAAGCCTAAAATATGTTTTAATGTCACTATTGATCAAGACTGTAGAATATTTAAATAATATCGGTCTCTAAATGCAAAACATTTAAAGTGTACCTAAAGTAAACTTGCGATTATTCCACTCTAGCACAATTAAATATACTTCAGTATATCTTTAGCTGGACTTCAACTGTATTTCCACACAATTAAAGTGCATTAAGTACAAAATTAGTACAATTGCAGGGTATTATTAAGTGCATATGTAAATGTAAATCGTATACTTAGCATGAAATAAATGTATTTTTAAATACATTTTAGTATATTTATTTTTCACTAGGGCTGTCTTCTCCACATTTCAACAACCCCAGCAAATTCCATGTTGAGATTGTGATCTTGCACTGCATTTAATGCATGTGAAATCAGAGGTTATAATCACATAATAATTTCACTTCTCGTTTCACTGCAACAATATGTAGCAGAAAGGCAACTAGCCAAGCATTCTGAGGGTCAGGTCTGATTGATCCACTTGTGGAAAAACCTAATCACTCCTGCTACAAGTGACCCCATGCCAAGCAGTTAAACAAAACTAACAAACCTTCAGACTTATCCAAAGCGTGAAATTCTGTTTAGATTCCTTCAGGCACAAAACAGAAGAGTTTGAACAAGTCCGGCATTTGACCTTGCGTCTCAGATCAACGTCACGACATGTGACCCAAACCCGAGGTGCTCTGAAAATGGACTGTTTGTCTTTACAGAGAAGTCATGAAGAGGTCTCCAATAGATTTTCGGCACTTCAGCTCTAGGTCACCCATAACCAGGAGACCTTTCAAAACACACAAACACACAGCCGCTACTGGAATGGAATGTTCCAAACATGGAGTTCAGGAGGGATGAGCTGCTTCACAGACAGAGATGATATGGATGATGGCAAAACTGAATAAACTGTGGTGGGTGACCTAGCGGTTTCACCCGTACTGACCCGTTTAAATGTTCCAGGCAGTCTCGGTGGATTTCCATCCACATAATGATCTCATGTTACTGCTCTCATCACAAAATCCACATTAGAAGTCTGATTTTCTGCAGTGTAATGTAATTTTAATGTATGCAATTTTAAACAAATGTGAGTTTAAGTTTAATTTTGGATCAGTGATAAACTAGATGACAGTAACTGAGTTTTACAATAACATGAATTTGGAAACATCAGCAAACTTTTATATTTCTGTGATAATAATAGGGAGAATATGCAGAATTCGGTGGAATGAATTCAAGTAAGGTTCACACTGGAGTTTGGCTTGACTACTATTCAAAAATTTGGTTTGGTTAGATCAGTTTTTAAGTCGCATATGCTCACAAAAGCTGTATGTATTTTAACAATAATACAGTTAAAACAGTAAACTGTGAGATATTACTACAATTTAAAATAATGTCCATTTAAAAAAAATTTAAAACGAAATTTATTCCTGTAAATTGTGGTCCTCAAGGAACATTTTTATTATTAATGTTAAAAACATAATATTTTAATAGTAATTTGATGTTTAATATTTTTGTGGAAACCTTTATACATTTTTCGATTCTTTAATGTATAGAAATTTCAAAAGAACAGCATTTGTTTAAAATAGAAATCATTTGCAACATTAAAAATGTCTTAACCGTCACTTTTGATTAATTTAATACATTCTTGCTGAATATAAGAAAATTATGGTACTGACTGTTTTTCATAAGAGTAGAATCCAAATTAGGAACGAAACAGGGGAAGATAAAAGGGTAAAAAAGTGTTTTAATGAAGACCATTGCACCCGTTTCACTACAACAAACACACACACACACACACACACACACATGAAATATAGGACTATGATGCATTATTAATCAGTTTTTGTTTTTCAAGTTGGTTTTTCTAGCTCAGACCTCTAAACACTAAATTGATTTAAGTTGGATTGACCCCAAAACGATTTCATTTTTGCTCTCTGACTGAGCAAGTCCTAATTGCTAGCTGAATCATTTTAAAATTAGTCAAAATATAAATAAACATACCACATCTGTCTTTTTCTGTTGAATGACAGGTGTTGAATTCATGGAGGTCTGCAGAACTTTTTGTGGATTCCAGATTCTCTGCAGGCTTAGTCACAGCCACTGGCCCTTATATATATGGTAAGGCTCATTCTGGTTGACTACCTACTGTATGTGTATACGTTTGCAGGGTTTGAATACTAAAAAAAAAACATAATCTGTTTTTTTGGAGGTGGAGTTCCACATCAACAAATTTCAATTGGATTGTGGCAGGGATATCAGCTAAGGTGCTGGCACTTAAGTCGGGCTTGAGTTTGTGTGTCTGCGAACATCACTATCCTGCCTCCACCATGTTGAAATGACTCTATGACTCTGAAAAATAAACGCAGACAGGGGTGGGATGACATGAGCTGTCAGTGCACCTCTAGACCCCTCCCCTCTGCCCCGCCCGGGCCGTGTGAAAGAGCTTCATCTCAACAGTGGCCCCATTGTCTGGGGGCCCCGGAATTCACCCACTCTTCTGTACATTCGAATGTGACCTGCATCTCAACACTTCACCCGCTGCAGAGAATTCCTTACCTGCTTTTACCGTTAGAGGAGAACATCTTGAAAAAATCCACTCCCTTTATCCAGATGAATAGAGAGTAGATTTCGGCAAGAAAGGTCAGACGGTTAAAACGAATACAATGAGACTTGAGACTTCAAACTTTAAAAAGGACACATATATATGACTATTTCAAGTCTGCTTTATCCAAGTCTTCTGAAACTATATGATTAACTTTGTGTGATGAACAATAAATGTCATTTAAAGGAGTTCACTTCCAGAACAAAAATATACAGATAATGTACCCAACCCTTGTCATACAAGATGTTTTTGTCTTTCTTTCTTCAGTCATAAAGAAATTATGTTTTCTTCTCAATATAGTGGACTTCAATGGTGCCAGCGAGTTTGAACTTCCAAAATGCAGCTTCAAAGGGCTCTAAACGATCCCAGCTGAGAATGAACGGGTCTTATCTAGAGAAACGATTGGTTATTTTCTAAAAAAAAAAAACAAACAAAAAAAAAAAAGACAATTTATATACTTTTTAACCTCAAATGCTTGTCTTGTCTAGCTCTGCGATATGCATGATAAAATAACAAGAGTAAATAACAATAATGACAATAAATAACAGATAAGACCCTTCTTCCTTGGCTGGGATCATTTAGAGCCCTTTGAATCTGCATTTAAACATCATTTTGGAAGTTCATTTTGGAAGTACATTCCTGAAATGTTTTTCTCAAAAAACATATTTTGTTTACGATGAAAGAAAGAAAGACACAAACATCTTGAATGACAAGGGGTTGAGTAAATTCTGTAAATTTTTGTTCTGGAAGTGAGCTTCTCCTTTAAGTCATTACATTATTTTAAAAAATGTAATATCTAAATTTGCATATAAGATTCAAGAGCTACTACAAGTTGAGCTACTACAAGTTATAGACTTATTAGACTATACTTTGTAACATATTTACACTAAGAGCAAATAGCATGCCTTGTTGGCAGAGGCTATTTACAGTAACTCCGCCCACCAACCTGTGGTTGGGCTAGAAAACATTACAGAAGACGGCAGCCAAACAGTAGCTCCAGTGAAGTAAACGGTAGGTTAAAGCACATAGCGTTAGCTTTTTTGACGCAACTGATCTTTTTTTTTTTTTTTTTTTAAGCGATCCAAAATTCGAATCTTCCTTTTGGTGAACTCGTTCTTCTCTCGATCTCTCTTCTTCTCATATCACATCGGAAAGGCATTTATTTTCAATAAAAATCAAGGAAATAATCAAAAAGTTGAATCACTGCTTCCGGCTTTGCTACTGTTCGGACGCTTTTGCTTACTGCTCTGCGCTTTCCTCCCTGTATATATACTTTTCTCAGACTTTTCTAAGATTTTAACCTCAGCAGATCAGCACAGTGCTCAAACAACACATTTTTGGCACAAACACTAAATTAAAAACTTTTCGTAACTGGAATAATACTACGAAAAAGGAGACTCTTTGCCTCCCACTGCCAGCAGTTTACGTTCCGGAGACGGGGAAAACACAGCTGCCTACTTTCAACAGACGAGAAAGAAAATGCTTCTTCAGCCTCTTCTGAAATCTACTTGCTGCACAAACTGCCACAGACTTCTACAAAGGATTGTGGTTCTTGAAACAAAGTTACTTGCTGGACTTCCAAAACAGGCGGAACACTCAGCAGACCGTCATCACGGACCCCCTCAGCATACAGCCGGTGAGTCCTGTCAACCTAGTGAATCTCAACAGTTCTCAAGTGTAGAGGAACAAGCCGAAACTGATCGACACACTAATCGATGGCACAAACAGGGAGCGAGACCTAAAGGCACTCGAGACATCAGATTGTCACGAGTGTCTCGTATTGCTGCGGTAGCATCCTCTACCTCAGATATGGCTATGACAAGGCTTGCAAAAACTGGTATTTTACCACCTCCTATACACCCTTACTGCTTTGTAGTGTACTACAACACTGAGGTACAGATATTTGCCAATATTAGCAATATGTAGTATAAATAGCAGAAAATTCTCCTATTTTAACATATCACTATTTACGATTAGTGTAGATAGCATCTATCGCTAAGAAAATATGCTATTTTCACTTAGTGTAAATAGCATCTTATTGACATATATTATTACTTGAAATTAGAAACATATTTCCCTTTCCTTTCCCTATTAATTGCTGAGGTAATTGAGTCGATGAGTTGAACTTAAGAATCAAATCAGCCTAATATTTGAACAGATTCTTTAAACTGTGTTTGTGAACCAGATCAAACAATTAATTGAAAAGAAAATGCTGTCATGAATATGCCAAGGAGATAATGACATTTACACAAAGAAAATACTATTGTATGCTAAGATTTGGAATACAGGACACAAGTCATATACATTTCTTTTATGATACTTTATGGTGCTTTTTTGTCATTTTGGAGCTTTGCAGCCGCCTAATTCATGTTCATTATATTAAAAAGTGGAGGGCCCAAGCTCAGTGGCTCCAGTGCATCATCAAGACATGATTTCAGACCTGCCCACAAAATCCTGAACACAAAAGTGTGGAAAAACTGTTTAACTCCACAATTCAATACTATAGTTTCCAGTCTTTGTAACATGTTTTCAGCAATACATTTATAATGTGTTTAGAAAC